>NW_008690945.1:176547-183402 GCF_000695815.1 Acanthisitta chloris | reverse complement strand
AAGCAGATTTATGTATATGGCTGGGATATCAATTTATTTTGGATCCTTTCTGGATTTGTAGGGCAATTATAAGAGATACAGAGAAAGAATTTGGCTATCTCAACAGTCAGGCATAATAACTCTGGATGTGATACTACAGTTAAATGTTACTGTAGCAGCCACATCTATTTTATCAACTGCCCCAAAGCTTCCCTCGTAAGGAGGATGTGATTTTTGGAGGGGACAAATAAGGAATATGTGTACATTTTTATTGGTGACCTTTAAATCAGTGACTGGTGAGAAATCTCATCCCAGCTGGCTAGGAGGCATGGAAGATTTGGAAGAACATAAATTATATCCTCAAGGAAAGTCAAAGTTAAAATGGGCAGGGATTGTGCTGCAAACAAAAGTTTAAGTCCTTTTCGAGTTGGTAACCAGTTTCAAATAGCTTCTCATTACCAGTTTATTAATCTGAAAACCAGAGCTACAGCATTTCCTAAAACTAGCTCAGGATTTTGCTAACTGGAGGCTTCTCACAGGGACCTGAGTTTCAGAGAGGTGCAAGGACATTCAGCATTTTCTCTGCCTCCTCAACACCCTCAAATCAGTAGTCACTAAACAGTAAAGGTGATTTATGTGTATTTAATATTTTACTTTTTCTGAAGCTGCATGAAGAAAACACTGCCTGTATGTTGAAGGTATCTTTCTTCACAGGCTATCACTGGAGATACACATGCCAGGAAATAAAATATACCCACTAAAAAGCCTTTTGTTTTTCCAATAGAAAATCCTGTGCATTTTACTTGTAATTGAGTTATTCCATCCCCAGCTCCAAAGCACTTTTTCCCCAGAGCTTTGACCCTGACATGCTCCTGTTTTGATACTCTAGGAGCACACCAGCAGCTTTGGCAGGCAATGGAGAGCACAGAGAGAGCTGCCTACAACTTGATCCTTGTATTCCTGTTGATGGCCAGTCATTAGGTAAGCTTGGAAACCTGCACTCTCTGTGGCTTATTTTATGATTCATTTTTTAAAATGCATGGGATGCTGCTTTTCCAGAGATCCTGGCAGTTTAGAGGAGCTGCAAATTCTGTCCTTTACATCTGGTTAAGTGGAAATAAAAAAGGATGTTTGTTCACAACAAATACAGGGCATGAAAATGTTCCTGTACCACAGGACTTATAGCAATCTACTAACAAACCTCGTGGAAGATGTTAATATTGCAGGAATTTAATTTTGTTTATCCGGGGCAGAATATGCATTAATTGCCTATTTAATCATGTTTATAATTAAACTCGTTATAACAATGATTCACGTGTCAGCTTCTCTAATTACACAGGCAGGACAGTATTATTTCCTCCTCACCATTCTCTCATTTAGGCTGGAGATGCTTGGTGTCTCCTGTAGGTTTATACTTCATAGGAATGTGTGAGTATGGGCAGTGTGAAAGCTGTTCTAGGAGAAAGGTTCTATGACTGCCCACCTATTTGTGTCTTTAATTGAACTCTGCCTATTGGATTATTAAAAATATCTAGTTCTTGTATTTACTCTTCCTGTTCCTTTTAAGATTTCAGCCTAATGTGAAAGAAATACCTGCAAAGTAGGAATGCATTTGCCCATGCAGCACCCTCTGGCCACCAGTACATCTCCAGCCAGGAGTAAGTGCATGTGACACAGCTCTGACCTTGAACCTTTTCTGACTGGACACAATCATCCCTACTCTGTATGCAGAACTGTTGGTTTGGGATTCAAACCATGGAAAGGGGCAGGGGCTGAGGCCTGAGGATATCTGAGCATTATCACTGACCTGTGTAGAGACTAAGTTGAGCTTTTGGCAGAGGATGTCAGGGTGGTGTCATGTTGGTGACAAGGCACTTCTTGGCAAAGTGGCTGCAGCTCAGGTCTGAACGGCCTGAGTACCTGAGAAGGTCCAGCACAACATTTTATATTGTTAGATAGGATTACATGATTCATATCAAATAAGAGCATTTGGGCTTATTCTGGCTCCACTGTCAAGCATTTTGCAAATGAGTTTGGCATCATTATCCCCAATTTGCAAACCAGGAGGCTAAGGTTGAGACAGCAAATACACCTAGCCCAGAGTCAGACAATGAGAGGGCATTGAAAGCTAATTCCCTGAGATTCTCCAGCTTCCTTATTCACTGAACAGCACACTTGAAACAAGAATATCTTCTTTATTTTTTAAATTTTCATTTTAAAACAGACAAAATGTTAAAGAACTAACTGGGAAGAACTAACTGGGCAGTGCAATGTAGTTCATTCTTTCACTGAGCATGAGAGGTTCAGTTCTTGCAAGAGACAGGGTAAAATATCTGGGGAGGTATATGCATGTGCCTACATAGCTACAGATACATAATTAGTACTCCTGCAATATTACTTGCACATCATAGTTAAAATTCTGCAAGATAAACTAGGAAATCATATTTTCAGCAGTCTAATAGCACTGTCATAAAAATTCACAGCAGGCTGAAAGTATCTCAGCCCAGGAGCTAATTACTTTTAAACATATTTTTTTTCTGGAAAAATCTTGTTTTCCCCTTGAGGCAGTGAGTTAGAAAGTGTATCCTTGTTTAAGTCTCCACGCCCCCCTTCCCTCATCTGCTGTAACTGAAAAACAGCTCTGTTATTTAGTTAAAACAATTGCAGACAAATTGAATCTGTAATGAGGATCAATTACTATTGGTATCTTGGAATGGTTTTACATAATTAAATTCTAGACTTTCCCAAGCAGTTTTGACAGCATAGGTATTAGAGATGAGGATTTGAGTCATCACATGAGGCTGCCACAGTGCAGAGCAGAACGTGGAGCACTGGAAATACTCTGAGTGCTTTTTTCTTTATTCTTATGACTTACAGAAGTGCTCCAAGACTGTGGGATGTCTCCCATGCAATGCTACTTCAGCTTTTTATTGCTGCATCAGAGATGCAGCTAGGTGGGAACCCACTTAAATTCTCTTTACCCAACCATTTGAAGCAGCTTTCTCTCTAAGATGGAATACAAGAAGATCATTGGGGGGGGAGGGTTGATTTAGTGCTTATCACATGGACAACCAAATTAGTCTTTTGAAAGCATTATCATTGTTTAATTGAACTGGAGCATAAACTATGTAGACAATCAGGTAAAGGGGTTTTACTGACAATTTTTGATCAATCATGTCCTGTCCCTAGTCTGCTGTGACCAACTCCTGGGGACTCTGCTGGGATACCAGGCAAGCAGGGCTGACTTTCAGTGGGTTGGTGCTCCCCTGACCTGGGAGAATGATCAGCTCACTCATTAAAAAAAGTCTTCTCTGGAACAAAAGTCAGGGTTGATTGCTTGCTCAGGAAATAAGCTCCTCTTTCAGCATGCTGGGAGAAAAATGCTCGGACTAAGATCAAAGCTGCATAATGGAATAGCATCTTAAAAATCCTTCTCTCCGGTGAAACAGTGGTACTGGCTGAACACAGTGCCACACACTCCATTTGCTGGGTCCAAGGCATTGTTTGTCTTGCATTTGGCCCAAGAAACTCTCAGAGCATCATGCCTGTTCTGCTATCTAGTGGCTATTTTAGTAAAATACATCCAGTGCTCCACAGTCTGAAAAAAAATTAATCCTGCTTTTCCCTCCTCCTTTATCGTATAACTTGTTCAATTATATTGTCTTTTCTTCTCTCAATTCCTATCTACAATTATAGCTCCCCAAAGCAGCTATTGTATAACCTATGGGTCTTGGATTAAGTTCACTAGTCTAGTTGACCCTTCTCCTGACCTTCACTTAATTAAATATGGGATTAAGCCCAAGTCGTATGCAACTCAAATCTCAGGTTAAAGCAGAGGGAGTTCAGAGTGCTGGCAATGAACTGACTGATGTTCATGAATGAGCTCACCTGGCCTTGTCAGACAGCAGAAAGTGTGTGATCAGCCTGTTGCTTTTGAAAGGGTGATTGGCTTTAACTCTTTGGTGGTGAACCTTTCACTCCCTGTGAATGGAGTCATGTGGCAGAAATGCTGTTGAATGGCACCGAAAGGGTTCACTCCTCCTTCTGACAGAGGCAGAAACCTCCACTGAATCCTGCTAGAGTGGGGAAGACATAGTCTTATCAAGAGTTTTGAGAGAAGTTCAATGTCAGAGATGCTGTTAGGGGTCTGAGTGCTACCCCAGTAATCTGGGGAGGTTTTCAACAGTGTTACTCAGCACATTGTTTTACTCCTCCAATTTTCTGCTGCCAGGTCTCGGGATCAGGCACAGTAGATTATCAGCATTTCTTTGAAGATTACATAGGAGTGTGGATTATCATTTTTGCTGTCAGAAACACAGACCAGTTAAAGCTAAAAGAAGTCATAAATCAGCATAAGAAGGCTCCTAATTATAACAATGAGGCATATAAAACATTTCTGTCTTCTGTAACCACAAGAACGAGTATTCTTCTCCTAAGAAAAAAATTTTAAATGTTATTTATGTTTAACCTTGGAAAGAGAGCATTCCTGTTTAACTGAAATAAAACCCAAGCAGCAGAATAGCAGCCCTGGGTTTGCTGGGAGTCTCTGCATTCATTTCTAAACACACACCATTCTGTGTTGTCTCTGGTGGTATTAGGATTGCAAGGAGTTGTTAAGGTTAGACTGTGGATTCAGGGACACATGTCAAGGCAGATGACCTTTCCTAGAGCAGCTTGCTTGCATATTCTCCAAATCTGTCTTCCAGAACCTGAATTACCAGAATCAGTAGCTTTTTCTATATGTGTATTAAATGGAAGATAAACAACCCAACACTGGGCCAAATCTTCAGATGGTGCAAATCAAAGGAGAAAATGGGTCAAACCTAATTTCCACTAGCTGGGCTTCTAATCTGGGACACTTGAAAACTGCCTATTAAATTTTACAGAGCAAATCTAAAACCTCCTACTTAACAGGGGTAATAGACAAGTAACATGCTGTACATTTCCCATCACGACTGGCCATAAATGGAAATTTTGATAACATTACTGTTACGGGACTTTATGGAGAGTAGGCTCTATAGGATGTAGAACTTCATGGAGCTTTAAAGCACACACAGGAAATCCTGCTGTGTTCCAATAGACAGAGCAGGGGGATGAAATCTGGAAAGAGTCAGGAAACAAGGTCTCGGCTTGTGAAAAGTTTTCTTCTGAGCAAGTGGGTAATTCTTAGTGTAATTGAATGTGTATTTAAGCATTTTACACATTGAATGACAAACCATCTCTCTATTCATGACCCCAAACAGAAATAAAGGGGAAAAAAAAAGAGACTTATTGAATGGAATTTTTTTAGTGGTCATCCTCCAGCACCTGGCTGCAGAGTCACAGGGTAAGGGCAGCTTACTTTCCATTTCTTTTTTTTTCCCTTCAAGACAGTGTGAGCCAAACACTGAGCTTGTAAATTATAGATTCTCTGAAAATTTGTCCAGTGCTTTTCTGCATCTCCCACTACAAACTCTTCACCCATAAAGCAAACCCAGCAGCACAAGCCACTGAAGAGGATTCAGGGAATGTGCTGGGCAGTGTAAGAACAATTCCAAACACAATATTCAGGGTGTCTTGTATCATCTCTATACTGTATATTGACATTTTCTTGATGCTGTCTGCTTTGCAAATGTCATGTCACACAGGATAAAATGAAGACTGGTACCAGGAAAACCACATAATCTGACTGGGTCAGGGACTGAGCTCTGGGGAAAGCCACAGGAGAACTCTCAGCCTGAACTTTGTCAGGTAATCAGCATTCAGGTACTTCAGGCTTTTAAATCCATTGCATTAGTTGAAGAGCATTTGTCTAAGATGTCCCTTACTGGTGAGAATGATTTTGTTTGTTTTTAAAATCTGCTTTAAATCTAATGGGCTACTGAATCTCCCCAAACTCCATTTGACAGTATTATTTTTCCAGATTAATTTTTTTTAAGAACAAAGGAGCCTGACACCCCATACAATGTGGAATAAAAACTTTGAAAATGAATAAAAAGCAACCCCGTGACTAATACATTCACTATGTGAAGGAGCAATGGCTTAGTGGATCTGCTATTTCATAGGCAAAAATGCAGAGATTGCCTCTTTTGTCAGTTCATAGATAAAATCCTATTCTTTGTAATCCCTGAAGAAACAAATCAAATAAGCTCTGGCTGAGCTAACCATTTTCAATCCATCAAAGCAATCAAATTCTGTTTACCTGAATCAGAATGATTTCTAAAATGTTATTAAAAAGTAAAATGGAGTTTAACTATTCCAAAAAACTGAAAATGATGTGCAAACACAAAAGGGATAAGATTTCAGTAATTATGTAGACACAAAGTCGGTGCCATCATTTGTACCACAATACAATGTAGCTATGGCATATAAAGATAAAGCTTCCTTTGTCTAACATTACTGCTGCAAGTGATGCATAAACATAATTAATGTAAGAAGTCTTCAAAGGGGCGAATATTCATTTAGTCAGTTAGTTTTATTGCTCTTTCAAGCAAACAAAAGTTTTATAATTTAATAAACCAATTAACTGATTATATATTTCACCCAAAATATTTGGATATCGCACGTTGCTATCATTTCACCAATTGCCATAGTTTTGCACAAAACAGAGGCAGCTGCAGTTCAAGCATTGCATTTAATATTCATTTACTTTGCCCATTGTTTTGGAGTGAATGCCATAAGAGGCTTGTGCCTAACTGAATTTCTTAAATACAGTATCAGGTTTCATCCAAACCCTATCCCATAATACCTTGGAAATGAAATCATATGTTGGTCCTCTGTCATCATCCTTGAATGGATCTACATGAAGAATTACATCACCTTCAGGACAGGACTCAGTGTATATTGTCACACCTGCAGAATTGCTTTTCAGCCTAAGCAGGGAATCAGGGGATGATT
>NW_008690945.1:172460-176526 GCF_000695815.1 Acanthisitta chloris | reverse complement strand
TTCCTGCAGCAGGGAATGCTGTCCAGGCAACAGCTGATGAGGCTTTCCTTTGTATAAATCACAATATATGGAAAAATACACCTGGTAAAAATTCTCACCGAGCAGGATTTGGTAAGGATGTCAAAGTTTAATGCAGCATTTTTAATATACCCTGATCAAACAAAAACCTGCACCAAAAAAAAAAAAAAAAAAAAAAAAAAAAAAAAAAAAAAAAAAAAAAAAAAAAAAAAAAAAAAAAAAAAAAAAAAAAAAAAAAAAAAAAAAAAAAAAAAAAAAAAAAAAAAAAAAAAAAAAAAAAAAAAAAAAAAAAAAAAAAAAAACACCCAAAATCGTGGGGGGGGTTTTTTTTTTTTTTTTTTTTTTTTTTTTTTTTTTTTTTTTTTTTTTTTTTTTTTTTTTTTTTTTTTTTTTTTTTTTTTTGGGGGGGGGGGGGGGTTATTTTATCCATATACAGTTAGGAGCATTCATAGTTAGATTTCTCATTCACTCTACACTTCAAAGATAGTTTTGCTTCTTTAGTTGCTGAGGTCTAATAGTATCTGTAACATTTACCATTGCACTTCTGTACCCTGTCAAAATATAGTCCTACATTTGTCAAACCTATGACACAAAAATTATGTCCTCCCTCAGTTTGAAACCAAACCTCAACTGGTAGTTATTTCACTGCATAATAAGAGGCAGTATATGCCAGTGGCTAGACATGAGTCTCAAAGTGGGAACTCAGCCATCTGTTGCCAGCAAAATCAGTGCCTGCATGTTTCTGGAAAATTTCATCCTATTTGTACCTCAGTTTCTCCAGGAAAATTATCGATAAGCATAGTTTGCACCATTTTAGAACACAAGAGCCATTGATGGTGCACCAGCATGGTCAGTGAGGAGCAGAAATGGCTCATGCACTGGGTTTATGTAAATAAGGTCACCTGTTTGACCAAAGCATATTATAGCTCATGATGCAGCCTGTCAGCTCCATGCCATGCCAGAGCAGGTGGATGCACATCCATGGAAATTCAATGGGCAAAATATTTAGGCAATGGAGCTGGCCTAGAGGTGATAATTTAATCACTTCTGAGCTTTGAAAATGAGAGTTTTATATCAGAAACTTGTATTTTGTGAAAAAATACAATTCCCAGAAACTTGGGAATATGCAAGGCATCTCCTTGTGTGAGTCAGAACCATCACTGCCTCTGTTTATTCTCAAACCTTCATTGTTTTAGAATGGCTGGAGGATCTAAGAAGCATTTTTTCCATCTCTTTCTTTGTGTGTGTGTTATGTTTTAAAGATATAAATACTATTTCTGCAATTGTTGACACTAAGAGCATAAAACAGTTATGTCCAGAAAAAAAAAACAAACCCACAACTCTTTATACTTTGTCTTTACAACTCATACCTTAACTTTTGCATTTCACTTTTCTGTACAGCAAAGTGGTCATCTGCACTGGTAAATTTTAAGTAGTGAGGAATACACCAAACTGTGCAGTGCTGTCCCTCTCATATACACATACACAACCACACACACACACACACACACACACACACACACACACACACACACACAAAATACTCAGAACATTAAAGAAAGCTGTTAAGCTAATCTGGTGCATCTAAATGGGCAATATATATTGAATCCATGCTCCATTGATCATAATTATTGCGGTGCCCTTTATCAAGTAACCATCTTAAACCATTATTTAGAGATCATTTTGCTTTCCATTACTGTCACTATATTGCAGAATTCGCTAGGAATTGGCAGCTGTGTGATAGAGGGGTATGCAGCTGTATTAGTCTGGAATCTGCTCGTGTTATCCAACAATGTTTCTAAAATGAGAGACTTAGCACTGTATTCACACAACTTTTGGACAACCTTTAACTTCATTCTGCAGTGACAAGTCACTCAGGTAAGCTTTGTTTTCCTGTAACTCCTTCCCACCTCAGATTCTTTGCATATTCCCCTTGAAATTAAATAGTCTTGATGTGAAAGTACAGCCTGTATATATTGAAGAGTATGTATGATGTAACTGGGAGTTACTAAACTGCTGCTCTCAGAGGATGTTTGAAATGACTTAGGAACCTTCACAAAATCTTTATTACTCTTTGGGTTATGTGAAAGAGGGAAAGGGCAGTATTCTGTTCTCAGCTGGACCTCTTAAACTGTGCATCACACAAACAATGCCATAACTGCACAAAACTCAGTCTGTAAAGATCTGAAGCTGAATTCAAAGTGCAGTATTTTCACAAGTACTCAGAAAACACCTGGTTTGTTTGCCTTGTAAGAAGATTAGAGGAACACAGTGAGAAAGAGGAAAACATGGTTCTTAATGAGACCAGCATCATTTTAGACTGAATCCCTATCCCAAGCCTCTCAAAGTAATGCACCTGGCATATGCTGCATGCTGTGATATTAATAGATGTATCAGGAACACAGGTGTTTAAGCTGATATTTGCCAGTTTAACCAGGTGGTAAGGAGATTTTAATGTCTCACAAAAGTAAGAGGATGGAAAAACAGAAGTTTCAGACACTCAGCATCAGGGTTAGACTATGAAATGATACTAAACATGTTGGATATAACTAAATCAGCATTAATCTTCTGACTAATAGCTAGGTGCGCAGCATATTAAAAGATCAGTTCAACTCTTGATCAGAGGTTGTCCCAGGCCTTAACACTGGAGTGTAGGAATCCTTATGAACAGCCTTGATACTCAGGAGCCCTCTGTGTATTACAACCTAGGTGACCTCTGAAAAAAAATCATGTAACCTCTCAAAGCTGTTTTTCCTATCTGTGAAATGAAGATAATAACCCTTCCTAATCTCAGGACTTGTGAGACTTTAATTGATTATTAACATTTGTATAATCGTTTGGAGCTCAAGAGAATGCATATACAGTGCATGTGTAATATAACAAGTAAACATCTTGCTTAGCCGTGGAGACAGTCATCAAATCTTATCTCATTGGGGCTTAAGGTCAAAGGCAGAGAGAAGGCACCTGAACCTGATAAGAGCTTAAGTGTTACAGGAGAACTACTTATGTTCTGAAGGAGTCACCTCTATCACTTTCTTCTTGACTCTAATCTGCTCTCAGATGCTGTGTCTGCTACTATCACTGAAATCTCTATCTTTTGCCATGCCTGAGGAGAACATATTGACTAAAAGTGGGTAGGCAAGCCAAGTGAGAAAATGTTTAGTGTCTTCATAGGCAAGAGCAGTTTGAAGTTCGCTTACTTCTTGTCTCTGTAAAACCTCTTCTAGCCTCTTTAACCCATTAGAAGCCCAATCAGTGGTGGATTGAGAAGAAATGAGATGAGTTTGACTGGCAAAACTCTAATGTTCTTCAGAGAGCAGGTGAGTTGTTTCATTATCCAGACCACTCATAGATACTGATGTGCAATCATATTGCTGGTTTCAAAGCTTTCTTACACATTAAGTAAGTTTACCAATAATGCTAAACTAGGAGAGGCTGTGGACTCCCTTGAGGGTAGAGAGAGAGGCCTTACAAAGAGATCTGTATAGAGCAGAGAGCTGGGCAATCACCAACTGTGTGGAATTCAACAAGAGAAAGTACTGCATTCTCCACCTGGGTTCAGGTAATCCTGGATATACACCCAAACTGAGCAATGAGAAGCCAGAGAGCAATCCTGCATACAGCAGTGTGGACATTTGGGTTGATGACAAGTTGAATATGAGTCTACAATGTGCCTAGGCAGCCAAAGGGCCAAATGTGCTGGGGTGTATCAGAGACAACATCACCGTCCAGTCCAGGGAGGTGATTGTCCTGCTCTGCTCTGCGCTGGTGTGGCCTCACCTCAAGCTCTGTGTGCAGTTTTGAGGGCCTCAATATGAGCATCAGTCCATTGGACTGTGTCCAGAGGAGGACAGACAAGATGGTGAAAGAACTCAAGGGCAAGACTTATGAAGGGCAGGTGAGGTCCCTTGCCTTGTTCAGCCTGAAGAAGAGAAGGATGAGGTTAGCCCACACCACAGTCTGCACCTTCCTCAAGGGGGACAGTCGAGGGGGAGGTGCTGATCTCCCCTCTCTGGTGATCAGCGATAGGACATGGAATAAAGCTGCG
>NW_008690945.1:160953-172444 GCF_000695815.1 Acanthisitta chloris | reverse complement strand
TAGGGAAAGGTTCCTTTCTTAGAGGTTGGTCAGTCACTGGAAGAGCCTCCTGGGGGAAGTGGTCATGCCAACAAGCCTGTCAGAATTATAGGGAAAGGTTCCTTTCTTAGAGGTTGGTCAGTCACTGGAAGAGCCTCCTGGGGGAAGTGGTCATGCCAACAAGCCTGTCAGAATTAAAGGAGTGTCTGTGCTTTTAGTGAGGTTGGTCAGTCACTGGAAGAGCCTCCTGGGGGAAGTGGTCATGCCAACAAGCCTGTCAGAATTAAAGGAGTGTCTGGATGATGCTTTTAGTCATATGATTTAGTTGTAGGTAGTCCTGTGAGGAGCAAAGTGTGGGAATCGATGATCCTTATGGGTCCTTTACCAACTCAGGATATTCCATGATACTATGTAAATTGATCTGCAAGCAAAACTACTTTGTATTTGCCAGTATTGCCTATTTTCTGAAGTAGTCTTTGGAGGCCTTACTCATGCTCATATCCAGGTATCATGCATCTATAACAACATCATTTCTATAAATGTAAAATATAAAGTCATTTGTGAACATCTGTCTCAACTCCTTAACCACCATCCAAAATCCAGAATAATCAGAGCATTTATGCAGGAGGGTGAGGAGAGTCTGAAGATTAATCATGTGGACCTGGCAAATATGACTCAAAAAGTACTCTGGATGCTGAACACTCAACCTTGACTGTGTTTCTTTAATCTTCCTTGAGGTTAACAATAAAATTCAAATTAAGGTCCTCATTCTGCCCCAAGATTGGTGTTTGCAGATTGCTGCTTATCAGGTTACATCAGCTACTACTGTGCCATGCCACGCAGCAGATTCTACGAGGTGTAGTGTTGACGGACAGGGACAGCCCCTTGAGGCTCAGCTCATGTGAGTCATTAGAGAAAGATTTATTTCTCCTTCACTTAAACAACAAAGAGGTTTCCCACATGATTTTAAAAGTGTTTGCATTGGATGTATTGACTAAGTTTGATTAAGTAATTGAAGTTGCATAATTAATACCATTAAGAAAGATTAATGATTTCTTGAACAGATAAAAATATTATGTCTTCTGAAATAAAGTTGCACAGGTAAGTTAAAAATAAAAGAATGCAGGCAATATCATAGGTAAAGCATAGAGGAAAACCAAAGTGACTATATACTTTCCAGCAAATACACAGCTTGTGTTTTTAAATTTTTCTCCAAAGCTAAGCTGTTTCTTCTCGTCAGAGTATAAGTCAATTATACTGTAGCACAAAAAGAAATCTGCAGTATTTTGCTGCCATTGTTGGTAATTTGTCCCTTAGGGTGTTAGTATTCATACATAATTGCATATTGTCTCTCCCTGTAACATTTTCTACTTTCTTTCTCTGTTAGAACAACATAAGAATTATTGCATCCATGGGTTTTAGCAAATTATCCAGCTAACTTGATTTACATTCTATTCACAAACAGAATTACAGAGGGGAAAAATAAATTGGCTTTGTTTTTTTCCTTAGCTATCGTTTGGCCCTGAAAGATTAGAGTTTGTTCATTTTGGGTTTTTTCACTTTATGTGAGCTTTCTTTAAAAGTATAAACAAAAATAAGGGAACAATTTTGCACAATGATACTGATATCACTAAGTAAATCTCTTTGGAAAGATCAGATGTGGTCTGCAGACAATTCCATTGTTACTTGAATGAGAGATATTTGCAGTTTATAAAAGCAATAACCCCAAATACTCATTACACAAGTGAAGGCTTTATCTTGACTTACCTGTCTTCTAAATACTGGGGATGGCAGTACCACGCCAAACTCCCATCCTCTTAAATATGGATATTCTAGTGAATGTCCTGTCCTAAGCTTTGATAGATCTCTCATCTGAACACGCTTCAGGACAGATGGAGCAGCCACAAGTGTCTGCCCAGGGCTGCTGGACATAATTCAGGGGCCTCCTTGGTTCCCAGAGTGTCTAGGGGTGACCCTGAAGTCACCAGACACCAATAAGCAATTCTGTCTTAGCAAAATCTGCTGAGGATACCCTGATTATCCAGGGGAGTAAAGATGCAGGTTAATGGTGAAAAACCAAAGAGGCCTTTATTAATACTAGAGCGACAGGGCAAGAAAATTGATGTTGAAACTCAATGTATCGTGATGAAAATGGAAGAATACTTAATTTTGCATATGCTTAACTGAAGTGCTGAATGTCTGCAAGCATGAGGAACAGTTAGGGCTATAATGAGGAGTTTTGCAGAAATATCAGCTTAATGCCAGACCACAGTCAAAACAAAAGCTGGGTATTATGAGGGAAGAAATAGAGAACAACACAGGAAATAAAATCATGCTGCTTTGTGGATTCAGGATGCACACAAAGGTTGTGAATGGTGTAAAGCTCACGTCCCCTGGTGTCAAGGGACATGTGTAGACCTGGAGAAGGAACAAGAACGGTGACATGGATGGTCACAACTTTTCAGTGATTTCCATGTGAACAGATGTTGAGGTCAGCCCGGAAGAGACTGCTCTGTTGTGTGACCTTGTGTGGCCAAATGATGGTGACCTTGGCAGGTCTTCCACCTGTCTGATAGTTAGAAGAGCACCTGAAAATGTCAGACAGCAGAGATTTGAGTAGGAGCACAAACTGCTGACGCAGAGCAGGTGGAGAGCCATTTGGCACTGTTGTTGCTGCTGAACTGACAGGCAGCAAAAAGAGGAGCCTGGCTGTAATTAACAAAGCAGCTTAACTACTAATACCTTGGTAATGTCCCTCGTATTTTAGATGAAAGGCTCATTCGGTAATTTGAAATGAGAACAAACACACTGAAAGGATGGCTACTGTGAGAAAAAGGAAAACAGCAATTTATCCAAACCTACAAGTTTTCTGGATGTGCTTCCAGGGTTGTCTGTGGGTGCTGGAAGCTGCTTTTGCAACTGCTTTTCACAGTTAAAGCAGGTGAAGTTGCATGCATGTCTTGCATAACAGCTCCCAGACTGTTCAGACAGTATTTTATCATTCTGGAGACACCAGAAAACAAAACACACACACACACACACACACACAAAAACCCAACAAACAAACAAAAAAAACAACCCCAAACCTTAAAGAAAAGCTAAACAAAAAAAACACCTCTTTGAAGGATTTTTGGATTATACATCTGCATCAATCAGAAAACTTTATAAAACAGTACAACTCTTGTCGGGAAAATAAAAAAATGTAATACATGTTCAGACGGGAATTATACTGGGGAAAAAATGCTTTTGCAAAACAGAAACCTCACAAAACTCTAAACAGCAATATATTTTCTTAGACACAGAGGATGCCTGTAGAGAATTGCTTTGCTTTACTGTATTGAAGTTATATCGTATTGGTATTTTAGGCAGCAAATCCCTACTACTTCTTACTGCATCAAATTGCTGGTGGTATCATTGCTAAGTAGCAAAACAGGTTGAGGAGGAGAGCAGCCAAGAAGGCTGTAGGATCTCTGAGGAAGCCCTCTCATGTCCCAGTTGATCTGATATTCCAGGAGGCCAACGGATCCCACCTGCATGAAGGTCACTCTGTATGATCCATGGGTCCCAGGCTGCTTCCTCACCCAGAGCTCTGTTGATTTGGCTGCAGGCACTTAACCTTCCTTGCAAGGGACTGGCACTCAGCAGCTAACACTCTGACAGCTCCCTGGGATCTTGTTGATTTAGATGAAGCAAAGCTGATGATGTCATACATTTCCATTTCCTGTTTGATTGCCTTTCTTTGAACATAATAACACTAGGGAATATCCCTTCACAAAGATTTGCTTTATGCACAGGAAAAGTAATGCTTTCATGGATCACAGATAGCTATGTAACTTCTGGGGGCAATGCATCAGTCTTCTAATAACTCTACATATAGTAACTCTGAATCACCTCATGGGTGTTGTTGGCTACTGGAGCTAAACCATAGTTACCATAGGTAAACCAGGGAAATGTTTCATGAGGTAGAAAAGCAATGAGTCTGGATCTGACAGATAATTCCTTTCCAGATCTTAATCCAAAAATCAGTTTTCAAAAAGGTTTTTTTTTCCATTTTGAAATCCAGATGATGAATTTTCCAGCACTCCAATTCTCTGAGAGAGTTCCTACTCTCATGGCTTAGTGGCTCTTTGTATTCATTGCCCATACAGCATGGGCTATGTTTGCTTAGCTCTCCTTCTCCTCTTCCATCTCCCATGAATAACAAAACCACAGGAACAGGCTGAATGTATCTGGAATCATTCAGGTAGGAGATGAACTTTGAGTATTGACTTTTTCACCCTCACAGGCATTGTCCATTTACTTTCTTCTTATATCCCTGCTCTAATTTGTACGAAGCTACTTGTGATTAGCTGGCATTTACAAACAGGTATTGATTTTTTTATTAATTTATAAAGTGTTCAAACAAACAGTGGTAGTCAATTCTAGCAATAATCCCCCAAGAGATTAGGAAAGATACAGACAACTGCATAATCTATAGGCAGTGCACAGTGCATTAATGGGGTAAGATTTCAGATGTCTGTGTATACGTTCACAATATCCCTTTGTGTGCATATTGAAGCTGGCAAATGCAAATGTCAAGAGAATGTTTTCAGCAAAGGCATCATTTTAAATGATTCCCCCTCATATAAAAAGCAGAATGGTTATTCATTAAAGATGCACTGCCACGTGTTGAGGGATTCCTTCTGAACTTAGGCATCTCTTGAGGAAAAAGAGACCTGTCTAAACCACACTGAACACCAAATGCCAGTCAGAAACAGACAGTTAATGTAGTGTCTTAGCTGAGAAGCAAGGAACATGCTTGCTGGGGATCCCCCAACTTGATTCGAAGCTGCTCAGGGACAGAGGGGAACACACACCAGTTCACACTGTCCCAGAGTAGGTGATATGACTGAACAGTTTCTGCTGGAGACACACAGTGTGTGGCTGAGCAGGCTGCAATTAAAAAAAACCCTACAGAGCAATAGGAAGGGTAATGTATATGGCTCTTGCTATAAAACACTTTGCTTTACTCTAGAGGTATGACAATATTTCTTTCTCCATGTGTCAAGTTTCTTGGAGTTTTTTTTTGGAAGTATTGATCAACATTCCCTAGAGTGCAGATGTGGTAGGCAATTGTTTTCCAGCAGAACTCAACTTATTGAAATGGATGATTTGATTAAATGAATGTTTCAGAGGAGAAATATTTCATTTTCCTTAAAAACACCTTCATCTATTTTTGAATAGTGGTAAGAAGTGTTGCAATGGTACGTTAGCCTGAGGGGTCACTGGAGACCGCATAGCAAGGTTTGACTTGAAGTGAGAATCATGCCATGCCTTGCTAAAATACTGACTGCATGAGGGATCCTTCAGGGCAGCAGCTAGCTGAATTCATGGATCCCAGCTAGCTGTCAAAGGAAAGCACCTCGTTATTCATAGCCTCTGCCTGCTGCCCTCTCCTGAAAGCTTGATAAATTAAGTGCTTTGATAAAAAGTAGGGGTGTCCTATGCAATGAAACATCCTGTGAATACAGGATCAGAATGTTTGCAAATGACTGTGAGAATCATCTGAATAAAATAAACCCACCATCAGACAGACTTCAGTGATGTGTTAGAGAATGTCATTAGCCAGAGTCCAACAGGCATGTGGTATTTAGAATCCTCTGGCATTTCAGTGACCTTTTATAAGGCAGATTGCATTGAACAATTAATTTATTTTATGACCATCCCATTGTATCCAAGAAAAAAAAAAAGTCAGACCCAGGTGTCCGGATCAGAGCCATGTATTGCATTTCAAAACCCATTGAGTGGAAGCTAATTTCAACAATTTGCATGAGAGCCTTTTGCTATCACTTCTACCATAGTATCAGTGTCAGCTCAATTTTCAGAGCAGCTGTAGCTCAAACACTGACCTGCTGCCTATTACAGTAGTGTAATGAAGTGCAATGAACTAGTAATTATTCTACATTACCGTAGATCAAGTAACATGCAGCTTTCAGTTATCACAATGGAATCCCAGTTCTTGCTCAAAATGAGAAAACTGACCATGAAGTTGATTTAAGGGTGTCATCAAAAATTACTTCCAGAGCCTGCAAATGTACTACTTATTTCCCAGATAGCATCTGACATTGCTGTGCAAATGTCCCAGAGCCACTTCATACTTGAATAAACTAGTTTCAAATAACTAAATGAAGAGTTGTATCTGAGAGGCAGGAGAAAAGTGAGATGGGATGTTCTTAAAATCTCTAGGAATGAAATTGCATTAGGCAAACAATTTCAATGTCTCCTTTCTAATACATCTGTGAAACATCCAAACAACTTATTCAGGAAATCGTGTGGATTTTTTTTCTATTGCTGCATATGAAATATTGAGCATTATGAATTTGACTTAAAAGCATGGCAAATTGCTCACTACGTGCCTGTACAGTCATGACCTCAGCCTGCCCAGGTGGTATTACTTCCAAAGAACCAGCCATGACTGTCATAGTCTGTACATTAGGATCAACTCCTTCCCAGCCCTCTTGATATGACTGTCTCAACACCAGCATTGGGCCCTTCTTTTGGTGGGTGGGAACCCTGAAGGCACCTCACAACATAACAACATGGAATACTTTGAGGGACAATGGGGGGACAAGTGCTTCACAGTAATCAGGTTTTGTCACCCATAACTACCACATTGCCTTAGAGGGGAATGACAACAGAGATCCTTACAAGTAATCTCCATTTTCTGTGTAGAGAAGGGCAGGGAGTGTATGGAAGTGGGTTGTTCACTTTGATTTTCCAATTTTTTCTTAGCTAACTATTCCCAATAGTTGATTAGAAATTTGTGTTGTTGCAGATAATTATTTCTATGTTTGAAGCAAAATATTTTTTAAGTCTCTTCCCACATCAGCATCAGTATCTGGCATGGAATTTTAGCTCTTCCCTGCCAGAGGTAACAGGATATTAAAATACATGGAACAAGCAGACTGGAAAGTTTAACTGTCAAAAACAGTAACATTGTGTCAGGGGTAAAATCAAATTAAGTTATGAAAAGGTAAAATAATCCCTGCAGAGCAATTTGTAAGAACCTGGGTGGTTTGTTGGTTGTTTTTTTTTCCTAGGGTGAGGAGAAGGGAAATGTGGCTTAGATTTTCACTTTGAGCCCACACAGAATTCACACACAGTAATTCAGTTCAGGTAAGATACAGCACAGTCTGTCTGGATGAATACACACTCCCAGCAGCATGGTCAGGAGGCTAAGCCTTCTTTGGGAGAGAAAGAAGGGAGTGCTGGAATGAAGAGGATGACAAGGCAGAAAACTCAGCAGCAAGTGTAGACTGATAGAGTGGTTTGGGTTGAAAGAGATCTTAAAGATCATCTAGTTCCAACCCCTTGCCATGGGCAGGGATGTCACCCACTAGATCAAGTTGCTATAAGTCTTCATTTATACAAAGATACAGATGATAATGTAGAAAAATGTCTTTCTCTTTTGACTGCAGAAAATGGACAGAGGGGTAGAGGTTCTCCAGCATTACAGCTGCACATCACATCTATGTAACAGTTTCAGGCTGCCTATGGCACTCACATTTCCAGGGGATTATAAAACCTGAACTCCTGGTCATGTAACCCAGTGCTATCCTTCCCTGAACCAGCTGATCCTGGTCACAGGTTGAGGAAACCATGAAGTGGCAGCATTCATGGGCCTGAACTCCAGGGTTAACCATCTCTCAGGACAGTCTTTAAAGCATTGCTCTGTCTGTGTGTCCGTCTGCTCCTGGCTCTACTCCACAGTATCAACAGGAAAGGGCTCACTACAACAGTTAGCACTACTTGCAAATAAAAATGAAAGTAAATACTTGGGCAATGCTAGAAAAGAATGGGAATGTGAGGTTGCAAATCCATCTCAGACAGGAGGGATGTTTCTACATTCATCTTCTATAAGTGACCATCAACAGAGTGACTAGATTTTAGGGCAGATTTTAAGGAAATATTTTCCTGCTTTCTTAGAAAGCAATTGAAATGCAGAGGGATTATTTCTACTCTTTTAAAACCTGAAGCTTAATTCTAGATGTGACAATATTCCAGTCAGAGGGGCATCAATATGTCGAGGCTAATGTGTTCAACCAGAAGAATTTACATATGGAGACTTGACTGTTTTCAGTAAATGACTCATTAATGAGCCATCAAGACTTGATTGTAGCAATTATTGCCCAACTAGTTGCAAAAAAATAATAATAAGCAGAGGAGAATAGCTAATTTTGGATGAAATAAAAAAATTCATCATAAGAACTTTGTTAAAAAGACATATTTACCACCACTTAATATGTATTATTCATTGGCAGTAAATTATGATTCTAAATCAGAAGGGTAACAAGGTGTTTTCCTGTATAAGATTTAGCTAAACCTCTAGAGTTTTTAATCTGTTTTCCTAACAAAGTTTACTCAGAAACATTGGCTCTGTTCTGACTGTCTGGAGACCCCGAGTCTCTCTGTGTAAACTGAAAGAGGCTCCCCATGCTGGTTCATGCTTTTATTATGGGAATCACACTAAATGTGATAATTCTAGAGAAGTGTGTGTTTGCTGTCACATCAACTTCTAATTGTGCTTCTCTGGCATCAGCAGAATACGAATGAAGAGCTCACTTTGAGGCTAGTCACCACATACAGGAGTGGTCTCATCGAGCCCTCAGAGAAAGATACACCTAAAATGTGGCAAATTGCAATGGGCAGTTTTTACCTGCCCTTACAGAGAGAAATAACTGAAATTTCTGCTTTCATCGTATCACAAACTGTGCTCTGAATATAAAAGGTGAGGGTCCAAAGTCAAACATCTGCCTTGATTTGCATTGCAAAATTTCTGTCGGGGCGTAAGTCCCAAAGGTGAAAATGAGCCAATTCTCCTCAGCATCATACCCACAGTGAGTTGGCTGAAGAAGTCTGTCATGGGTAAGTCTAGGGATTATATCTCAGAGGTTTGTAGCTAGCAGTTAACTTCAGCAATGTATGGAAGCTCCACATCTTCTGGAGAACATGCATGAGGATTTTCAGGGATTTGAGAGAGAAGAGTGAAGGGGGTTTATGACCTTCTAGTGTTCTGATGAAAGCCTCTTTGTAGAACAGTTTAATTCAGCATCCATCTATATGCTATCAGGAGAGAGCATTTGAAAATGTAGAGATATATTTTCCCTTTTATTTTGATCAGTCTCTCTGGCTCTATTGACTTGAAACTGCTAATTCCTCTCTGCCAAAAATTTGGCTCGTGAACAAGACATATTTGAAATGTTAATCTCTGATGCAAATAACCAGAGCTGATTGGGAATCTTTTATCAGGATGATACATAATTTTTTTCACAAAAGAATATTTTTTCCCAATAAAAATGCAGTTACTGCCAGATCAGAATTTTCTGTTAGAAAGTTTGTGTTTCGCTGAATATTTGCAATTTCCACAGGAAAAAAAAATGGAATTAACTGTTTCATTTGACCTGAAACACATTCTACATCACAGATTCACAGAATGGTTGGAATTTAAAGGGACCTCTGGAGACCATCTTGTCCAATCCCCTTGCTAAATAAAGCATGTTCACCTACAGCAGGTTGCATAGGATCATGCCCAGGTGGGTTGTGGATATCTCAGGGAAAAGAGAGTCCACCACCTCTCTGAGCAGCCTATTCCAGTGTCCAGTCACCCTTACATTAAAGAAATTTTTTCTCATGTTCACATGGAACTTCCCATGTTTCAGTTTCTACCTGTTGCCCCATGTGTCTCTCTCTGGGCACTACTGGAGAGAATCTAGCCTTATCCTCTTGACACTCACCCTTGATGAGATTCCCCTCTCAGTTGTCTCTTCTCCAGTCTCAACAACAGCTCCCTCAGCCTTTCCTCATAGAGAGATGCTCCAGTCTCCTCATCATTTTCAAAGCTCTCCTCCACTGGACCCTCTCCAGCATTTCCTTGCCCTTCTTAACTTAATGATTTTTACTCCTTTCTTCTTGGAGCAAATGTCCCTGTGATCCTTTGCCAACTGGCTACAGGATCTCAGTTCCCAGCATTACATCCCCAGCCCTGATGTTCATAGCTGCTCACCCACCGTGTGACCCAGGACACAGGTTTCACACAGAGAAGTTAGTAAGGGAAGGAGAATGGCAGAGCCTCACTGTCCTGATTGCCAAGAGGGTTGTAAGTCAACATGCTGGGTTTTTTCCCGACCTGGATGTATGAAGCATCAAGTGATCATGAGACTTTTGGGGGAATGATAAAAGCTATGGCCTGGTTAGGAAGTCTGGGCTGCAGGGAAGAGCAGATCCCAGTTCAGTGCAGCAGTGCCTGGTTCCCATACGCTTCAGAAAAAGACATTCTTGATGCAGGACATTGAGGGCTGTTTTATCAGTGACTGAAGTAAAAAAAAACCCCATCCGTTTCAAAAGCGCTGAAAGTTTTATTCTGTTAGAGGAACACCCAAATGAATCTGTTTGTCATTTCCTAACTGGAATTAATGTGGAATTTCCAACCCACACACACCAAAAAAAAATCTGAATCTTACTTTTTAATCCTGTTTTAAATGGAGAGAAAGGCTGAAATGCCAACGTTTCTCCTGGGATAGGAATGCTGTACTTGCTATGTTCTGTAAACAATTTTGAATAGGACACTGTTTCAGTGGAGATCACATTCTCAAATGCATGATTTATGGGCTTACCAGGGTATTAAGCATCAAATTAAGCGTCTGTAAGGATCTCTTTTTCACCTGAAGAGTCCATGACTTTAACATAAAGCAGCCTAAACTGGTTCTCAGTGAGAGAAATCAATATGACAGAAATATATCACAAGGCACCTGATAAATGCGAAATTAGCTCCTAAAAACTGTAAAGATCCAACATGACACTAAATGCTTCATCTGAGAGAGCAAAGTGGCTGCAACTTTAATGCAGTGTCACTCTCTTCCTTCTCACTGTTGTATGCATTCCCCTCTAGTGGCTAGTAAAAGATTTATGGGAGGAAATTCTTCTGAGAGCTAGAACCAAATTTGCAAAGGGAAATCAAGGGGAATTAGAGATGTAAATACTTTTAACAACCTAAGCAGGAGGTTCTTACCTCATGCAGTGACAAAATTCACCTTCCTTGTGCTGCAGGTAGAGATCAAATTGCTCTTTTGGGCTGAGTAATGTTGATTACACCTAGGAATCAAAAGGCTCAGCTCCATGTTTGATGCAGCTTGAGGGTGAGGCACAGCGTCAGGATTGAGAAGGAGTCAGAAAAAGGCTGGTTTGTATACGTTTGAAAAGTGTTAATGTTTTTGGTCCCTATTTATCCTGCCATTTTTTATTTTTCGTTTTAACAGGGGCAAGTAGCCTTATGGTAGCTGTTGTTTGGCTTTCATGGAGGTTTTGTTCGTGTACATCTTTGCTTGTTTGGGTGTTCTGGGCTTGAATTCCATCTGTGTCTTCTGGATTTGGGGATTGGGATCTTGCAAATGCGTGTGTTCTGGTTTTGAGTAAAATTACAGAGTGTTTTCTTTGAGCCCTTTCATTCCTACTGTTGGCTGCTGTGGTGTGACTG
>NW_008690945.1:147482-160940 GCF_000695815.1 Acanthisitta chloris | reverse complement strand
CAGGAAAAGTCACAAACATCCTGAGCTCTCTGGCTGCTTGCTGGAGGGAGGGACAGTGTGCTGCCATTCTGGGGGAGACTTCAGGGATCAATGGTCTTTTTTTGCAAGGGCACTGACCTCTGGATTAACCCTTAATTTTGGATTTGCCCTGTGAACCATGAGCTGGGTGTAGGAGCTGGGAGCATCTGGGACGAACTCCCACTGGTCTGTTCTCAGGTCCAGCTCCAGAGCTGGTGCCAGCTAAAACCAGAACAGACAACTTCCAGTTGCACCATTTCCTTGGCTGCTCAGGACTGAAGTTCACCAGCCTTTGCTGACAAGAAGAGAAGTATACTTTGTTCTCATTATAAATATAGCATGTGTTGGCACAGGACTGGCAGTGCTTTGGTGCCAGCAGTCAGCACATAGGTTAAGTGGCAAAGCAGGTTTCTGTCATTCCTCTTCCAGAAAGCAGACTGAGCCAGGCTCATCAGCAGGAGGATGTCCCTACCACCTTCCAACTGTGTTTTCAAACATTTGGGAGTGATTTATGCTGCGTTATGACATTGGTACCATCTGTTCATCATCATAAGTATGAATGAAGTGATAATGAAGAAAATGTTCTAAGCAGCTAACAAGATGATTACACTTTAATAACATAATTTTGGCATAATTTGGATCTTCAGCGATCTACAAACACTTCATTTCAAAATCTAAAGGTCTGGAGCCTTACTGCAGCTACACAGAGCTCTCCTCTGACTTTTAGTATCAGGGAAAGAATAAAATTGATCTTGAAATGTGTCTGAGGTCCTGTCTCACCTGTCTGCTGACTCACACTGTCTCCTACATGGCATCTGCTCTGCTGCAGACTCTCAATTCATTTTCCTGCCTGTCTCACCCATGTTTTGGAAACTTCTCAGAAGAGACTTCGTATCTGCCCAGAGCAGGAACCACCTCTTCCTCCTGCCAGAGGTTTCCACTTTCTTTACTTATTCTTTTCTTACAGGGAAACAACAGAAACTGTCCATTGCAGATTCTATCAGGACCCTTCAGGTTTTTAAAATGGAGAGTAATCAGGAAGTCCTGAGAAAATACAAAACAGTAGTGATTTTGCATTACATTCAGTGGCATTGCAGAAGAAAATTCAAAGCTGTTTTTGTTAAATTGTTTTTTAAAAAAGTTTAGTTTTGCTTCAAGAAACCTTTTATTTATAAATGGCAATTTGTATAGAAAAATAAATCTTTTTGCTTTAAAGCTGAGGTTTGGGCTTGTGTCTGACAGAATTCTCTTGGGTCTAACAGAAATGTCTCAGCTCAACCACCAAATGCAGAAGTTGGGTTTTTCTTCTTGGTTGCCAGTATTGTTCCAGGAGGGAATATAATGACCACCCATAGCAGCACTAGGTCCTGCAGCACTGGGGTTAGATGTTATTTTAAGAGCCCTATTTTCACAGCAGGCCTGGTGAGACAAGTTTGAAGTTTCCTCCATGATGCAGTTGATCATAGCTGTCCCCTCCTTGAGACCTTACCATCAGACACTTGTGACAGACTCAGCATTTCCATGTATTTTGAGGCCATTCAGGTGCTTAATCCATGTCATTTGAGGAAGGCACTGTAAGAGGCACAGATTTGAATCTTCTGGACAGAACTGAAGGTAACCTGTAACCCATGGGATGGTCTTGCCTCTGTTTGCTCAGCCCATGGCTGGTGAGGGCCCAGAACTGCAGCTTTGCACAGTACCTTTGTTTCTGCTGTCAGTTGTCAGTAATTGTGTGATCTGACTGAGTCTCTCCAATGCTTCAGCTGTTTATTGGAATTAATCCTGGGTCCCTGTCCCACCAAGTCTTACATGCTTCAACACAGTGGCGTGGCAGTGATGCAAATGTGCTTGACAGATTTGAGGCTAAAAAAAAAAACACAACACATTCCTAGGAACTCTTTGAGCTGATTTCTTATGCCTGCAATAGCATTTCTTTGTTACTCAAGCAGAAATGCTGTCTAAACATATTGCTTTTGTCTGGGAGATCTTTTACTAATGAGAAGTCTTTTGACATCTGTATGACACATCTTGCTACCAATCTGATACAGCACCTTGCTAGAAGGAAAAATGCTGTTTGTTGGGTTGGTAGCACAGCAGCAGAACTGCCATCCAGGCCAATCTTCTGTTCAATTAGACTCCACTTGGCTGATGATAGTGAGTGTGACTTAGTCAGAATGACTTAGAGTAACACGAAATAGGAAGCATAAAGCAGATTTTTATACTGCTATTTTTCTTTCTTGTATTTTCATCTTTATATTAATCTTTTCAAAATGGATATGCTGAAAAGAAGGAAAGAACCCACATGAAAAGACATGGTACTGAATGGCACTTGAGTAATCCTTTGACTGTAGTTGCTGTGAGGATTCGTGCGTGTTGGACATGACTCATGAAACAGCTATTCCTGCACCAGGTGGTTAAAACTCATCAAGGACGGATTTACAAGGAACTCATCCTTAATCTTTCTCACCACACATGTTGATCAGTGCATCTGCAAGAGGAATCGTGATTCTTGTTTACATTATTTCACGGATTCTGGCGCCGCTGGAAACAACTTCATCCCATCTTTGGGCAAAAACATTTCAGAAGACTAACAGAATCTGCTCTCATTTATCTTCCAAGCTGGAGAACCGTGCAGAAGATGTCCTTTCAGACCAGAGAAGTCTGAGTGTTCAATGCTCTTGATGCCTTCTGCCTCCACCCATCTGGGAGTAGGAGGGAGGAGAGCCAGGGAACAGCACTGAAGGAAACCAGTTTGGTCTGGGAAATTCTATACAAGGACACTGTGCTGTTGTCCACTTGCTTATGGCCACTACCATAGTCAGAAAGTGGAAAAAAATGTAAGCGTGCACCAAAATATAGAAAAAATATAGGTCACATCTGAGAAAAGCTTGAGGTTTCTGTGTGGAGGCACAGGGTCAAAGACAGAATCAGCTTCCCCAAAAAGGAATGGAAGTATTAGGAGATACCCCTCAGTGATTTAAAGAAGCAGAAAAATAGATGAATAAGAACCTGCAACCTGAAAGAACTCTCTAAAACAAAACAAACAAGCTTCTGTTGGTGGTGTACAAATATCTGTCCTGATTTATTTTTAATCATGAGAAGGAAAAGAGGGGGAGAAAGGGAATAACAGTCTTTGCCAAGTGTTCAGTGATTCTCATATACCTGATTCCCAGCTGCACCTAACTCATTATCACTCTTGTGAGTATAACACTTCTCTGCAAATGCTCCAGCCACTTAGATTTTTGAAGAGGGTTTTTCAACAAGGGTGGAATGTGATAAATGCAATTTAAACAAGTCACTTAATCAACTTATTTATATTAGATAACAGTATAAGCAGAGCAAGTAAGTCTTCCACACAGAAGCCCTCAGGAAGCCTCTGTGGAAAAGAAAACACCACAAGATCACTCCTTTTGCAGCCACCTTCTAAGAATTTCCCTTCTGTGGATCTGTGTCCCCCATGCTCAGAATGGGCAGTCAGGGCATGGTGGTCGGGCAGAGCTTTGGGCAAGGAATTCAAACTTGGTGGCCCAGTTTGGTCCCTTGACCCTTGGAGATGCCAGCAGCCCCCTCAGAAGATCTGGCATCCCTCGTGTGTGAGCTCTGGCACTCCCCAGCCCTCACCCCATGCTGTGACTTGCTTGGCTCTGCTGTATTTGTCCTACCAGTCTCAGAAGATTCATGTGCTCAGAGCTACTGACTGTAATTTTCTGGAAGGATGAGGGGGGGATGTCTGGGAAAAAGAAAACAACTTCTATTGATTTTACAAATGTTATTAACATTTTATTAATTTCTGAGAAGTTTGCCCCTGGGAAACACTGTGTGTCCCTCTGTCCTTCTACCACATTGTTAAACATGTCCTGAGACCATATGGAGAATATGGAACCAATCTCTGGACACAGCTTCACCCATCCAAAGTGCCCACAGGCCTCAAGAAAAAAGTTCACAGAAGAAATCTGTGCAGGTGGAGCTACCAAAGACATCAGTGAACAAAAACTAGCTTTTAAAATTATATTTTCAGATCAGAAATAGGAGATGATCCTCACATTGGGTGAGGAATAGCAAAATAGAGACAGACTTTTTATTTTAATTATTCATCTTACTTAATCTGAGAATTTAAGTTGATCCTCATTTTACAGAAGCTTGTGGAATCCCTAATTTGAGATAAGGTCTGAGTGGGGATCAGAGACCCCAAGCAGAGAAGAGAGCTGATGGAAGTTTAAGCTGACAGAAGTATAAAAAGAAACAAATGGGCTTTGCCATTCAGAGAATGTAAGCAAAGACCACAGCTCTGGAGGGAAAACAAGACAAAGTCATAGTAAAACAATTCATAAACCACAGACTCCACTTCAGGAAACGCAGAGGCAAAGGTGAAGCTCCAAGAGCAGACAGAGAGAAACTGGAGTTCATTTTCAAGAGGCATCCTGAAGGTGTGCACAGACAAGCACAAACCAGCCACATTCTGGATTTTTTTGTCTTTTTGTCTGTGTAAGAAGCTAAATCATGACTGCAGATATAAAAGAAAAATGAATAAAATATGTGTGATTTGCACAGATGAGAAGACTTTGTAGGAAATGTTAAAGAGGAAGCTACATACAGTGATGGAATATTACACTGAGCCTTTTTTACTTGTCATTCCAATACCAGTGCACAAGTTCATAGGAGGTCAGGAGCTGCATTAAAAATTTTGAATAATAAATTTAGTAATGTTGCAAACAGGAATGTAAACCTTTGTTAGAAGCAGAAGGGAATTTCTGAGCTAGATATGGAGAGATGTCTTTCAACAACAGGGTCCTCTGAGCTGTGAAATAGAGCAGGACGTGACGATTAAAACACACAAGTTCCTTTGAAGATTTGCAAGACAGAGGAGCCCAGCTCAGACTGATTGAGACCTTTTGATATGCATGGTATATTGTCACTTCTCGGTAATATTTCCTTATAATGAACGAGAGGTAAGTCAAATTAGCCTCTTATGAGATTTAGGATGAAAAATGTCACTTCCTGCAACACTGAAGCTAAGACTAAATGTTAAAATTAGATGGTAAGCAGCCTGCAGGAAACTACAGACCAAACCCTCCCTCTCCATCACAAGGACCTTGTCTCTAGTGAATGTTGAGCCACTTGCTTTTCCATCAGAGATGTTTCTGTGCTGTATCTCAGGTTTCTCCTAAGCTGCATGGTAGTGTGGCAACTCACTTCATTTCCCTTGGAGATCCAGAGCAGATCTGTCACTCTCCCTGTACGAACACATTATCAATGACCTTCATCACACCTAGGACTGGGCCTAAATTCAACCTTTCCTAGCTGCCACACTCATCTCATCCACACTTGGCATTTGCATTTGTAGAGCAGTAGCAGCTGTCAGCCACTGATGGCCAGATCCCAGGTCTCAACCAGGTCTATGGTTTCAGAGTTCCATGCACACTTGCCATATGGACAATCCTGCAGTAACGTGTCTTGTAGACTATCGTGGGCTGGAGCTGGAAGCTCATATGGAAATATTTTTTTGTGTGCGCGCTGGTTTTGCCAAACGTCCTGTTTTAATTATTCATCTCTCCTCATGAATAAATGAAAAGGGGAAACATCAAAAGTCGCCAAATACTCTGTGCTGGTCACAAACACTGAAGGTTTCTTTTTAATGTACAATCAGAAAGTTGGATTAAGATTCACTCCTTTGATATGCAGCTGATTATTTTTTTACATATAAAAAAAAAAGAGAAATTCCTGTTTCCTGCAATTAACTGTATTTTTTTTGAAGCGCAACAGGCATAGAGAAATCACATATCTGTGGTGACTCCTTTCAAAGAAAACAATTAGCATCCATATCAAAAAGCTAATTCAGAGAAATTAAAAGGACACATACATCAGTAAAATATAATATTTCCTCTTTAGCACATCTCATTGTGTACAATGTGTCACTGTAAAATTGTTAGGCTTGGAGATAATGAAGAGTGACAGTTGAAGGGTTCAGGGCTTCATATAAGACTTTTGGGTATGTAAAGATTTTAATTGCACATAATTATGAATGTGCAAGTGGAACGATTTAATTTTTTAGCTTTCATGCTATTAGAAGGCTAATAGAACCAATATCAAACTGAGTTAGTTACAGCAGAATTACTAGAAGAAGCTGTTTTTTCCATTCAGCAATTTAAATTCAATCAAAACAAAAAAAAATTAAAATAGCTCATATGTTTCTCTTTTCTTTTGCATTTATATAGTGGCAGCAAGATAAGTGGTGTGTGCTGTTAACAGAGATGAAGAAAATAGTTCTTATAAGATTAGAATATCCTGGAACAGTGGCAGTGGATAGTGCACAAAAGAAAAGGGACAGGTGTGAAGGGTGAGGTTAAAGTAATGAAGTGTCTGTTAGGTTTGAGATTGACTGTTGTCTGAGGCAACTCTCCATTCTTGCTATAAATACATAAACATACCCTCTCCCTACCTTAGATAGATACACTTCTGCTGATGAGCATAACAAGGAATGAACTCCATTTTCCAGCCCTGTGAGGTTTATGACTGCTGAAGACACACAAAAAGCAGGACAAAACGTGCCCTATAGCCAGAAAGGTGTCTGAACAGAGCCTTGGCAACTGCACTTTTGACCTCGGCAATGTAAATATATATGGCAGGGAATGTTCTCTCCAAGCATCCTGGATGACTACAAGCACTACAACAGCTCCCAGGAAAGCTCAGGGTGGGATAAAACAAGATTTCCACCACAGCCCATTTTCTGCAGGGTTCAGGACTCCCCACTAACACTGTTCCCTAGCCTGCCTCCCTGAGCTGAGCAGCCAGCCCTCTCCTGCATCTTCCCACACTTTGCAGCATCTCTGTCTCAGGATCCTCTTCTCATTCCTGTAGCCTCACTGCTGTGGGCATTTCCAGACCCTGCCTAAAATTCTGCCTTTTCCTGACACTTCATGACCTTGTCTGCTAAGCAAACGCCCAGGCTGGAGTTGCACCTCCCTCCCCTGTGCGTGCGAGCGCCTGTTCGTCTCTGTGCATCTGTAACACAGCCTGCCCAGCACAGGGGACGGAGGGCAGGAAGAGCAGCTATCAGCAGAGAGGAGGGAGAGGAAATAGTGTCCAGACACTCTGCATTTTCTGTGTCCACAACCAGGTGTTTCGGTTCTGCATCTCTTTTGCATTCCCCATATCATTCCTTACAACAGAGCTAGAAAATGATTTTCTATCTACTGCTAAACCCCATTTAAGTCCATCTTTCAGCAGTAATTAGAAGTCTGTTGATGTTAGGATCTCTTTGCAGATCTTGGACCTTTTCAATTAATTTTAATCAGGTTCATTAGCACTTTTTTAATGTGTAAGAAATGGGCAAATACATAACTGAAGAGCCACTTACCTTTTAATGAAGGTAACAAATATGCAATTAAAAAAGCTCTGTCTTTCAGCAACTTTGCAGTAAATTAACTTGTTTTGTCATTATTGTGCATGCAGAATGTCACTTAGTCTGGAGTTTTGACATAAAATTCTTTATCATTGGCAGAATTAGTGAGTAACATTAAGAACTAGGAAATTACAATTAGTTCGTGAATTAGGTGGGATATACAATGTGTTAATTATTGAGGGACCAAACTTCATGCAATTAAAATTTAAAATCAAGATAAGAATAATGTGTTATTAGGCATCTGAGCATTTAATGAAGTTGCAAATGATTACCAAATTTTATAAATTAATTCTAAGGTTCCTCGACTATTCTTAGAAAATTTCGTGCCGTGGGACTTATGACAAGCTGCAGTTGTTTGTGACTAGAATAATAATATGAAACTCTGAAATGCTATAGGAAGCTTTGCTTTTTAGCTATTCTACACGTGCCTGTGAAGATGTTTATTAAATGTTTTGCTGCTAAAAAATGTAATACTGATGTGTATTCACTGAGATCTTAATTTCAAATACGACTTTCACATACGACTGCCATATCCAATGGTTTATTGCCTGCACATCAGGAAGCTGTTGGAAGTTCAGTCTTCATTGTCAGTGGTCTTCAAATCAATGGGCTCCTTCCCAAGCAAGCCACATTCTGCCCATGCCACATTCATGTCAGTGCAAACAACAGCTGGTTGGTGGCTGCAGTGAGTCTTGGATCACACCCACAACATTGCATGAGACTTGATCTCATGGCTGCGAGTGGAGATTGGGTATGTCATGAAGATAGACCAGCAGGTTGTCACTTTTTTTTGGGAACAGCCAGCCCTGTGTCATTTCTGTAAACTAAACAGTAAGGTAGTAGGCTGCACCTCAAATCTTGTGTTCAGTTTTGGGCCTCTCACTACAAGAAAGACACTGAGGTGCTGGAGCAAGTCCAGAAAATGGCAGTGGAGCTTGGGAAGGATCTGGAGCACAAGTGCTATGAGGGGCAGCTAAGGGAGCTGAGGGTGTTTAGCCTGGAGAAAAGGAGACTTGGAGGGTTATTGCTTTTTAAGTCATATAGTTCCAAACCCCCTGCAATGGGCAAGGACACCTTCCAGCTCCATCAGGTGACTCAAAGCTCAGTCCAATCTGCCTTTAAACTTTTCCAGCGATGGGACATCCTTAGCTTCTCTGGGCAACCTTTCCAGTGCTTCACCACCTTCACAGTACAGAATTTCAGAAAACAGCTGAAAACCAAACAATCTACACAGAAGGACACCTGGTGTTTTCAGCCTCTGTTGGTGTGGGTGACAGGAACCCACCAGGCCAAAAAAACCCATCAGTCCCAGCACAATGTCTCTGTATAAGGAGGTTTTCAGTATCTCTTTCACCCTGTGGGACTTCACATTTTACCCCTGAGCAGTGGCCCCATCCTCATGGCTCTGCCCATGCTCTTGTGCTGGATGTGGGTGTCACTCACTGGATCTGTGCTGGGATAATGTGGTGTGGGTGCTAATTTTGCATGCAGCCCACAAACAAGGCTCTGTGTAAACTATCTTATTTATTTCACTATCCTTCTCCCATTCACCAGGCAAATTATCACATGTGTATTTAGTTTCAATAAGATAAAAATTGCCTAATAAAATATTTACTCAGCCTTTGTCCCTGCAAGTGTAAACTCATGTAATTACAGAGCACTCCAGAACCTGTGGCTATAAATCTCTAGAAATAAAATCCTCAGCACATTGACAGAATAAGGCTCCCACTTACTGTGAAAATGGGAAGCTAGTCCATGCCAAGCTGTTAGATTAACTTAATGTGCTCCAATTCATGCTCCTTCTCTCTCTTTGGTCTTTGGGGAAGGATGTTTATCTCTTCCTATTGCCTAGCAATGACGGTTGCTACCTTTCTGTCATAGGCTGGAGAAGTGATGATCCCACTTTTTTCTCTGAAATCATTGTCTCTTAACCCAGTATTGGCTCTTGTTGCTGGTGGTCAGTGGTGCCTGGGATGTGTTGTTAGCAGAGAGGCCAATGTGTATAGCTGCATTCGGAAAATTCAAAGTCTCCCAGTAACAAGGTGGCTTTGATTATCTCAGCTGTTAACAAGAAGCTGGTAAATATTAAGGTGCTCTAGCCTGATTGTCCTGGCACAGGCAGCATGGCAACCTTCCACAGGACACACTGCCAAGCAGAGACATGGTGTGATCAAGCTGCTATTTCCAGGAAAACATTCCTGAGACTTCAAGGCTGAATCTCAACAGGGAGTGGGAAGCTGTGCCCAGGGAGGCTGCATGCAAAAGGCAAACAGCCATAATCTGTTTGTTAGATGGGCAGGGCAGAAAGAAGAGAGGCTATTATTCTTTATTTTCAATAATGTGTAGGTTGTGGGACTTCAGCACAGAGGGATCAGAGAAGAAGGGAGCACAAGGAACATAACAACCTCTTTTGTACCTGTCACTTTAATGTATGCCTGCTCCCACTTTGGCACAGCACCAGAGTTTTTGAAACACAGTAGCTCAGAGCAATAGGGAGTATGTTTTGAAGGAACTTTTAATTAAGTCTGCCCTTGGGTTACTGAGCAGAGAAAGGTGGGAGCGCCCGTGGCCGTTTTTAAAGGGTTCCTCTACAAAGGCATATTTTTTCCCAGGCTATCACAAGTCTAGGATTGGGTCAAAAAAGACCCCTAAACAGGTAACTTCTCTAACTCAGCAGGTAACCTAACCCACCAGCCCCTGAAAAAGCACAGCAGCACAGGCTTTTTACTTCCCAAACTAATTACTTGAATAAAACACTGCTTGGACACAAACCAGGTATCAACATTGCATCCAGCATTGTCATTCCAACCAGAGTGGCCAGCAAACTGACAATAGGGGAAAGTAGGGAGCAAAGAAGGAAAATGCCCCTTACTGCCAGCCCTGTAGAGAATCAAAGTGACCCTCAGAAAGCCCTTCCCAGAAATGGGACAGCAATCCAGTCCTTCAGGCAGTCATTGCCCAGGGTCCCTCTTTGAGAACCAGGGGAATTTTCCCCGTGAAAAGCCTGGTTGCCTTTTCTTCTTGGCTGGGCAGAGCACCACAACACACAGGCTTTCCTTTGTTGGCATATATTCTGTCTGAAAACATTTAGTAGAAGAAAAATCCCTAACAAGATTTGCTACCGGCTCCTGTGGGAGGTGACCCGAGGTAACAGTAGCTGGAAGGGGTAGGAGGGAGGAATTTCTTCAGTTACAAACGAAAGTCAAGCACCACCCAAGTTTCATAGTGGTTGTGTTTGTGGAAAGGAGGCTGCCATATCAACCTGGATGCTCACCTGGATCTTTGTGTCTCAAAAAACCAGTTTACCCCAGGACACTCCAGTGCCACTTTTGCAGTGGTGAGCGCTGACAAGAAACACATCCCACAATGACGTGCCACAAAGTACTGCCTGAAATGAAGTCAGGCTCAGCTGACCTCTGGTGATGGAACTTCTGCACATCTCCAGCCCAGAAGGATGACCAAGGATGGCAGCTTGGCACTTAGAGTTTGCAATGACAGCAGACAGTGCCCTTCTGCCCCAGGACAGACCTTCCCAGGTACAATGGTTGTGCTAAGTAAGTTTTCTTCTTATGTTTGGTATGCACTGGCCTGGGAAAGAGCACAGAGTAATCTGGAGGTGGTGGGTGGCCAGGCTGAACGCAGACCCTATGTTATCACACACCTCTAGTGGCCATCACATAGCTTCACCATGAGGCTGAAAATGTGAGCTGGGATTTTGTTCCCCTTTCAGCTTAGTCCAACATCATTTATGGCACCAAGGGGTGCTTCCCTCTGGAAGTTGTTTCAAATTCTGCTGATTGAACACAAGGAGAAAAGAAGTAAAATATATTTCAGTCTTAGACTTCCTTCATATCTTTCATCTGTTTCTCCCCCACTTTCTCTCCACGTTGGTACCAGAAGAAAGCTGCCTCCTTCTACCCAGCTGGGAAAGAAGGATTTCTTTCTGGGGAGTTCAGTCTTTAAAAGCAGAATAAACCTTCTGCTTCTTATGGCCTGGCACTCCTATTCCCAGAGCCTCCAGCTGATGTTTCTGTTGCAACCAGTGCTGTTCCAGCACCAGAGATGGGTGAGACCTCTGCCCTAGGGACGGCCACGTGCACCCATGGAACCACTGCACTGGTACTGCTTTGAGAAAGGGTCATAACAGCCTAAGTGACTGAAGGGCTGATTTTCTTCCTGTCTTAATAAAAAGCAAACATCCCCTTTGGAAAGTTATAATCACGAAGCAAAATTAATTTTTAAAAAAAGCCCAGCTTCGAATTCACCCAGGCAGCATTGACTTGCCACAAACACATCCATCAGATGCCACCCTGTGGCTGAAAAACACTCTTCCAGATGATATCCAGAGGAAGGTCTTCACTACCCCCAGCAGTGCCACATCCCAGCCCTGTAGGGTGGGATGGTGGGCAGCAGAGAGGATCCCGTGCCATGGCCAGGTGGGTGCTCTGGCTCTGTGGCTGCTAGGAAATGCGTGCGAGAGTGTGACGCCACTGCCATGACGTCTGGAGATGTTCTTGCCTTGGAAAAACAGCACTGGCTGTCACCCAGAGATCTTTAATGGAGACTGAACATGGATGTGGGGATTCTTGTGTGTAATTATACACAACATATAGGGCCATTTACCATATGGGAGCTGTTGGAGCCCTTTGATCCTTCTCACCCATAAAATTGGGCTGGAGGGGCCTGGTGTGGGGGAGTGGGGTCAGAGAGGGGCTCACTGTCATTCCAGTGAAGGCCAGGACTGTGCCTGTATTTTCTCATTTCCCATGAGTGTTCAGGAAAGACATTTCCCAGCACAGCTGGAAGAAAGCGGGGGAGCACTGCTGGTGTCCTCTGCAGCCCAGCTCAGAGGCCTTTGTAGGCAAACCAGAGAGGTTTGCTGGAGCCAGATGCTCACCTCCTCTGGGACAGAGCCCTTCCTCTGCATCCCCCAGCACTGGGGAGGGCACCTCTCATTTACAGCACAGCACGAGCTGGGAAGTCTTGGCTGAGAAATGTCTGCAGTGCAGGGATTGCTTGTGCTTAGGGTAGTGATACCTAAAGGTAGAAGTCCACCTGCACCACAGACCCTCTGCCAGCCAGGATGCCTTGTGCCATCAGCAGAACCAGGGCAGTGCACCACCAGTCTCCAACACCTTTTTGGAAGATCTCAGCTTGCCCCCACAGTCCTTCCTAATATCAGCTGCTTCATCTGCACCCATGATGCTGGTATAGGCATTTACAGGGCAGGGCTAGGAAGTAGGTGCTCACAGGTTTGAATGGGGCTTTGTCATAGCAATGCCTAATTTTTTTGTGATTTCCAGTGTTTACTGACTGGATGATGCTGAAACTGTTTCATGAGAATGAATTATATACTACAAATGCTACACAGACTCAGTTATTTCTTTTCTTTTTCAATTCTGAAGAAAAAAGTCTCTTTGCAAAGACAGCTGGGAATTTAGTTGCATATTCCATAGTCTGGAGGGCATCGGGTTGTGATTCCCTAGCCTGAGTCTATTTCTGACTCTGCCACTGACGTGTGAGTAACCCTGACCAGACCACTTGGCCCCTCTGACTCAGTTTCTTCTTTTGTCTTTCATTTTGCCGCATTATAAATCCCTTGATATAAGTTTGCGTTTGCAGAGCATGTTGTGCAAGGAGGGAGAGTGCAGGGCCAAAGCAAAGGCACTGAAAAAACCTATGACAACAGTGTGATAAAAACAATCAGTGGGTTACCTTTCCAAAGGCAAGGGGTGTTAATTGCACAACTGTATATCCTCCTTGCTCACCAGCTAAACCCAAGCCTGAATGCCGGCCTAGCCTCTGGATAGTCCAGATCTGGGCTTGCCCCAAGAGCTGCTCCAGACCTCATGACAGCCCTGCCATGCCTCTGCTGTCCCTGCACCCTGACCTGGGGGCCTGCAGAGCCAGCACAGCATCACAGATCCTCATGCTCAGAGGTTTTCCTTCATCTTACAGCCTGCTGACAAGCATTTGTTTGCAGAAGAAAATCCAGTGAGGGAACGCTGGTGAAGGATAATGGTGCCTTTGTGCTGTTC
>NW_008690945.1:138147-147453 GCF_000695815.1 Acanthisitta chloris | reverse complement strand
GGAGATGCCTGGGTGCAGAACCAACTGACTCAGCAGCCAAGTGTTTTAAGGAATTTTGCAGACATGGGCCCATGGTAATGAATCTCCCTGGAGCCACTTATTCTGCCCTTGCCATTGCTAAAATGTGAGTACAGACAGCACTCTGCCAGCACACGGTGGTGTTAACCCAACCACCACCGTCAGCAAATCCACACTGCCTAACAGGTACTTGTAAACTCCTTCCATCCATCCTATGGGGACAGAGCTGTTTGATTTAAACTTCTCCCCTGTTTCTCAATCTTCTCTTTTCTTCAGGCTATTTGAGCCACAAAACTGGCCAACAGACACAGCTGGGAAACACACTGCAGCACAAAGAAAAAATAATAAGGGCTGGGAGGAGTCCTTTTCCCCTCTACAGAACTGTAATTGGGTCTACTCTTTTTTATTTTTTTTTAAAGCTCAGTTGGGGTATGAACTCCTTAATCATAGTTTGACTTATGGGAAAGGGAGGGCATTAGCATATTTATAAAAATTTACCTTGTTCTGAAACTGTAGACATGCTTCACCTTTTAATTTCATTATTAGTGTCATTTCATCATGGGGGAAAAGCCACTTTTTCTATCCAGCGGCACAAAACGAATACAAATCAAACACATGCTTTCTGGAATTATTCACACAATGTTTTCAAAAATCGACATAGTTCAATAGTTGAGCAATAAATTTTCTTACTAATGAGACACTAAAAAATGTTTTTGATGTTACGCCCAGGGAGAACTAGTTATTGCAGATTTATAGGCAATCTGTGCAAAGACTGTCCTTTGCTTCCAATGAGTTTCTAATTTTGATTTGATGATATCCAGCTGTAGAGATTTGGCCATGATATTATATAACTTGTGATATCACATCTATACAGTATTTTCTTCGCCCTCAATGACTGGACTTTTCATACACAAGCTGAAATGCAGCATCCTATGGTTTGCTTGTGCAGACAGCCATGGCACATAGTGTTTGTGGATCCCTCTAAGGAGTGTGCATGGTTACTGTATGTGCATCTTAAAACTCTGAGAAGAGCAGTTACAGGAGGCAAACTTAAATTTTTCTGGAAGCAGCTTTTTCTTTCAGTTCCTCCTGCTCTCTCCATGGCTGGGAGCTGCAGCTGAGAGCAGGTCAGGGTGGGATCAGTCATGCACTGAAGGCCTTGCAGACAGTATTTCACGGTTCCCCTTTTTTCCAAGCATTTCTTCCAGCATTAGGCTGGAGCTGAGCCAGTCAGACTTGTCTAACCCAGGGGGATCCACCACCCCAAGGACCAGAGTCATCATGGCCCACACCCATGCAGAGGAAGGTTTGGGACAGTCATTGACGTCTTCTGATGCCATTTCATCAAAAACAAGCCCGAGAAGGAACATTTCCCAATTCAGGCCCGGAGTATTTTCTCCTCTTGGCGAAGGCAAAGCAGTGTATTCAGTGAAGGTGACCTCCAATGCATTCCCTGGAGATAGCCATTAGTGGTCTAGTGCAAGGGTTTATTTCCATGACCTGCTTGAGACCCTGCTGAAGATGAACTCAGATCTTCCCTGAGGACATTTTTAATCTGAAACAAACCCAGTGGTGCTGGTATTGATACTGCTGGCAGGCTCCCTTCCCTAGGAAATGAGGGAATGTGGTATCTCAAAGGGTAATAACAAGGCTCCTTGCCTGGATACAAGAACGATGAGTGCTTCAGAAGTGCTGATGATTAAGCCCCGTGTTTGGGACGCTTGGAAAAAGTGGTCTCCAAAGCGAAACAGCCACGAGCCAGTTCACTCCGCCACTCGCCTGCCTTCCGCCCACATGGCTGCCGTGTGGGGAGGCTGCAGACAGCCCCAGCCAGTGTTTCTGGCAGCAGGAGCCCTCACCAGCTGTGTCTGTGCACGCAGAGCTCTGCCCATGCCTTGGCCCCACTGGTGGTTCCATGGCCAGTGGCCTCGCCGAGCACGACCTGCCCCGCGCCGCGGCACGTCCACAGCCACTCGTCCCAGTTACTGCTGTGGGACACTAACATACAGGTAGCCCAGCAGATGAGGAGCACTACTATCTTTTTAAATCCTTTTTTAGGAAGTCTGGAACTTGAGCAGGCTGCCAGGAGCTAAAGAGCTGAGCTTCTGGCGGAAGACAATAAGACAGTGGCGTGTTGTGCTGAATGACTACGAACAAAGGCTGCAGAGATATTTTTGCTTGAATAAACATTTCTAGCATTGGAAAAGTATGATGAGGAGTCTGTGGCCACCCTAAATGGTATTAAATTAATTGACAACTCACAAACACTTAGTTGTTCCTCTAAAGGGCTGCTGGAAGAACACTCACAGCAGGGACTGCAAACACCTTGGGCAGGGTCTCCCCTGGGAATGAGGCAGAGCCATCCTCTCGTTCCTCACATGCCATGCATATGCATAATTCCATATAAATCATGGGTCTGAGAAACATAGAAGCACTAAACAAAGTTAAAAGTTCACAGAAACACATTCAGAATCACATCGTACTCCCAGCTTTCAGTCAGCACGTTATGCATTGAGGAGTTGCCAGTCTGTTTTTTCTTCATAACCCAAGGTTTTGGTCCCTTCCTCCTCACGTGCACCTACTTGTCACATTTCTATCTCCAAATTCACTGCTGATGCAAATGATTTCAATGGCATCACAAACATAGGCAGAAAACGCAGCCAGATGTCTTCCTTGGATTTCAGGAAGGCAGAGAAGTGTCAGAATTAAATCTGGATTGCTATGATGTTGCCAAAAATAGTTTCTGCATTCACTCTGTGTCTGTGAAGATGAATCTCAAGGCCAAACACAGAAATTAGCTTCCATATCAACATTTTACTGTCACTTTCATCGCCACGCCAATAGATTAGTTAAAATAACATCGTTTACTGGCATGGAGTGTTATTGCAAACAGATGTCATCGTTAGGATAAAGACAAGTTCTACTATTTCATCCAGGAATTATTCATGGAAATTTTGATTTTTCTCATAGAAATAAGAAAAATTTTTCAGTCTTTGAATCTTTTATCCCCCAAAAATACTTTAGGGAGGGCTCTTCTTGTTTGTTTGTTTCCCTCTCCAATACAGAAGAAATCAGCATTTTACTTGACATGGCATAATTCTGGTGGTTATTTTCAGTTCAAGGTTTTTCCTCCAGTGATAGATGAATATTAGTTGGAAAAATATCTACCAACAGCTCTAATTTCCTGTATACCTTTCACAATTGTATCTAATTTCGTACTGCTTCCTTCAACTCTTCTTCATCTGGAGTTGAATAATTCTAGTCTCTAATATATTCATGCTTTTCCATATGTCAGCAAACCACCTTCTCTGTGTTATTCAGATAAAACTGGACATTTGTTTGTAATGGTTGTTTTTTGTTGCCCTCCTTTATGACGAAGGAGTATGTATGAATAATGGATACACATTTGACTTCATTCATTAGAAAGGAGTATGAAACACTGCTAAGTAATGAGATCAGCCACCAGAACAGAGCAGCTCAGGAGGGACAGAGTAAGAGTGCACCAGGCAGAAATGTGAAATCTCAGCCCCGCTAGAATGAGAGGCTCTGGTTGACTTCAGCGAGGATTCTAGGATTTCATCCTAAGAATTTAATAATATTGCAGCTCCAAGTAAACTCAAGCAGAAACGTGTGCTCACTGGCATAGCATAAGGCTCTCAGTCCTACACAAACAAAAGCCTATGCATTTAAGTAAAAGACTTTTGAGTCCCTACATTTTATTTATTTAATCTGCTTACAACATATAAAATATTAAAAACTGCATTGTAATGATTCTATGTACCTCTGAGAAATAGCCATAAAAATCACCCAATGCACAAAAAATGCAATAGTGGCCAATTTGTATTCTTACTCATTCTGCTCCAGAGAAGAGAACAACAAATCAGGTCATGTTTGGCAACTGCTTTAATGTAATATGTTGACTCATTGCTGCTCTCTGGATCTATGTATTCCTTATACCATGACTAATAGGTTGTACATAATTTTGGCATTAAACTTGCAGAGTGTCCCCATTCCATGAGCTCTACTGCCAAGATGGAAACTCCCAGCACTTCAACACAGCCCTGGCCTCTGCTCCTGCTCACGTCAATGGAAAAGTTCCTTTAGACCTCAGTAATGGAGGTTCAATCATTAAAATCATAATTCTTTGGAGAAAAACCCTACTGTAATCTATTTTTAAAAGTCCAAAACCATCTCGAGTCCTCTCAGAGTATGGGAGAACGGACATTGGTGAGAAAAGGCACCTTTGTAATGTAAGATAAATGTTTAGCTTGGAAAAAATGAGAAGAGCTTATATTAACAACCCTAGAGTGCACACAAAGTCAGCTGGAGTCCTGAAAAATCCCAAGCTGAGCTCGGGGCACTCACAGAGTGCCTGGAGCAGGTGCAGGTGGTCCAGAGCCATGGTGGAGGAACATCTGGGCAGCAGAGAGGTACATATCCCCCCACACCACTGGAGGGGACAGGCACACAAGTGCCCTGGCAAATACTGAACATAATCAGCCTAACTGCAAAGTTATCGCAGAACCTTTGCAGAATGGCAGGATGGTTGGGGTTGGAAGGGAACTCTGGAGATTATCTGGTCCAACCCCCCTGCTAAAGCAGGTTCACCTACAGTATCCAGGTGGGTTGTGTTTGTCTCCAGGAAAGGTGACTCCACAACATCTGTGGGCAGCCTGTTCTACTGCTCAGTCGCCCTCACAGTAAAGAATATTTCTCCTCATATTCAGCTGGAACTTCCCATGTTTCAGTCTGTGCCCACTCAGTCATCTCTTGTCTGGGCTAAACAGCCCCAGTTCCCTCAGACTTTCCTCATAAGAAGAAGCTCCAGTCCTCCCATCATCCTCAAAGCCTTCCACTGGATTGTCTCCAGTAGTTCCTTGTCTGTTCACTGGCACTGTCTTCTCATTTTTTCCAGCACAGAGTGTTGTCACAGCACTGCAGCTTTCTGGGATAGCCAGAACAGGCTGTAGAACAAGCATTTGCCTTATATCCTCACTCACAGTCCTGCACTGAGTTGGCTACATGCGTGAAAATCTTGATCCTGCATCTACTCTAAGTGCCTACAGGGACCACCGCTGTGTCTCATTACACTGAGCTGAGAAAAGAGCAGGAGTTAGTTACCAATGGCAGAGGAGCCCCCAGAAACTCTGGCTGGAAATTCTATCTTCTTCTGCATTTGCCTTTACAGTAATTACGTTTCAGAATAATTTCTATGTCAATCTTCCACTTCCAAATATAAATGTCACTTCTCTTGCCCAGATTCAAAACAAACTGTCAGTTTGAAATAGCTTCTAACACGTTAATAATGAAATACCGTTTTACCCCCACTGAGAATAAAATGCTAGCACTAATCATACCATTCTAAAGGGCTTATAAATCAATAAACCAAGAGGCAATGAATGAACAAAATGCTGATTGAAATCATAAGCACATCAAGTATCTGCAGATAATCAGCGTCACATGTTTTAAAAAGCCCCACAGTTTTCCCTAAACATGTGCATACACACAGTGCCTTGCTAGATTTTATTCTCACAACGTGGTTTGATTACCTCACCAAGGTAGATGAAAGCACAACTGAATGCTAGAAAATGAGAGCAGCAGATCACTTTGTGATGTGACATTCATAACCCAAGTGGTACAACCTCATCATAGACTGTCTGCAGTAGCTGGGACTTTTCATGTGTCTGTTTTCCCTCTTCACTGCTGGCATGGCAGCTGGCAGCTTTGGGTTGTGAGCAGTTCTGATGCCATTCCCCAGGTCAGGGTTGTGTCAGAGGGCTAACACCATAGCTGCAGCTAGACCAAATGCCTGTCTGGAGTCACAAAGTGAGAACTGCTGGAGTGAGCCCTGTCACACACCTCAGATCCAGCTGCCCACTCACCAGCCCACAGAGCAGCCTGGGCAGCTCAGGCATGTACCTCTCCCCTCCCACATGCAAAGTGTCCTACAGGGTTTCTCATTGCCTTCTCCCCTTGAAGTACATGCTTTGTGGCCTTTGGCCACACGGAAATTTTGGCAAGCAGCTCTACAGAGATGGTTGTCTCTGGTATCTTGTTCAGCATTGGCTGCTATGATGTCTTTCTTGTCTGGATGCACGATACACCTGAAAATCCTCTCTAGGTGAGTCACACTCTTCCCCATCCCATTGAGGGAGATTTGTAAATATGGTGTTGGGAAAAGCTCACACGAGTACTATTAAAGAATTGCTTCCTCATTTGGAGGTGTCTGAAAAGCTCTGGTAAATGTTGTCAAGCTTTCAGTTTCTAAGGCTTCCCAAAATGTTGGCACCATGGAGGTGTCCAAGCATGTTAGTTTGGGCCCAGAAGCTCTGGCAACACAATCCAGTGTTTGCAGGTGTGAGGCCCTCCTGAAGAAAGGAGCAGCTCTTTATTGGCTGACACTTGATCACCCAAACCACAGCTGCTGTCCCTGCATTTGTCACCCAAAACCTCATCCATTTTATCCCTGGAAAGGAGCCTGTAAGAAATCTCCAGTACCTTGGAAGTGGCACATTGCCATTTTTAACAAATAAATCTTCTTGTTTCCAAAGTAAAGGTTGGCACTGGGTGTACAGAGACAATGTTAGATGCAAAACACCAACAGAGCAGCTCCTCAGTTTTATGGAAACTGGTGACAGCAATTTCCTGCATGAGAGTAAGAATGGTTCTTATTTGCAGTCAAATCCAAATTATATGCTCATATACTTTATTGAATCTTTCTTAAAGATTGATTTTGTAGCCCTCATCGAATCTACTTCAGGAAAAAAGTTTGCATAATACATCAAGAATCATCTATAACTTCTTCCTCTGAATTCTGATGCGACATAATGAATAAAATACACTAAAAATGAAGATGTTGGGAATTTATGGCAGAGTTTTTAATTATAGATCTAGGAATAAATGAGCATGAGATTGTCTTGCTAGAGAATTGTAAATTAAGATAATGGATATTGAGATGAAGTCCTTTTTTTAATTTATTTTGCAATACTTGATGCTAATAGAAACTGATGTTGTGTATTAGTCCAAGTGTCTTTAAAGACTTTTAGAGTCGTTATTCAATGATGGATGCATGTTTTAAAAAATTTGCATTTCTGAATAGGTAAAAGGATTAGCTGAGAGAGGATCATGAAAAGCTTTGCAAATGTGTGTTGATGAACTTGTTAATAAAACATCACACGAAACGTTTTATTCGCACAAGATAGGTAAGTTCACCTCTTGTTAATATTCAACCAAGTTAAAATATTCCTGTGAAGTGGCATTGAGACATCATGATCTTCAAGTGATATGGGGTAGGAACTTCTTTTAATAAAACATTCTGGGGAAACACACCACATCAGTGGTTTAAAATTGCCACATGTTGATATTGCACAGTACATGTTATATGAATTATCTCATTGAAATGCTGTTGAAACATTTCTCCCCAAGTGAGAGGAGTTCTTCACAGGTGAGGTATCTCTTAATAAATGCTATTAAAACTCCATGGAAGGTTCTCAGTATGGAAATTAGAGAATATAAACTCTTTTTGTCCTTTGCAAGATGACTGATATTTCTTCATTTCTTACTCCCTCCAATAAACATTCAATTACCTACTTTTTTCACAAGGGTGATTAACCTACAACTCTGTGTCAGTCAGCCAATGTTTTCTAGTAACTTGGGCTTGTTGGATTCAGTGAGAAGGGTGTCAGAGCTGTGCAGCAATAAATGCATCCTGCAGCATTATGGAATTCAGGCAGCAGTTTTCAAACAAGTACTCAGAAGCTCAGCCTCTGTGAGAATCCAGTGAGAATTTAGCCTAGTGCTTAGGAGGTGGATGTTTCAGTAAAGCCAAGAAGCTGAACCATAGATTTTAAGAAATGCTTCCTCCAGCTATACCAGAGCTCACAAACCCCAGCTCTATAACTGGTCACTCTAGGTCTGTTCAGCTATTCTTCATCACCATTGCTTTCTGTTACTGGAGGCTCTAATTCCTTTTGGGATCTCAACTGGAAATTTTGTGCAAGCTGTCTGATTGTGTTGGCATGCACAGAAGCAACTGAGGGTTCAGAGAACATTGCAGAGCACAAGGACATGTATGTTACATCATCATATGCTGGGAAACAGAAAAAGTTGCCATTACTTTGCAAATTACCTTGTCAAATTTTGCCTACATGCTCTTCTTCTCGGTCACATCTGTCTCTAAGCTTGGGGACTGGCAGCAAAATCCCTACTGGAAGATGCTCTGCACGGCCATGAGGACATGAGAACTCTAATGTATTTGGGTATTAGTGGAAATAAATATCTAAGGATGCTTGTTTACAAAGAGCAATAAATTGTCTTATATAGCACTTTTTACTAGAGTTAGAAAAGAAAAAAAGCTCACTCAGAGTTTTTACCTATGCCTGTGCAGCATCTTTCAGCAGGTTTTTGCAAGAATAAGTAGTACACTTGTGGCATTTCAGGCAAAGCATAAGAATCCCAGACCAGTTACAAGGTCCTTTGAGAGGCAGAGGTAAATGTTTTCCTGTTTTCACCTGTATGACAAATATGTAATCTTGTCTTGTGAACAGCATCTTGATAATGGAGAAGTTATACTGTAAAATAGCATTTTCTTATACCTCTGTTATGTTATGTTGCTACTGTATGTCACCAGTGAAACAGAACAGCAAAGAAAGGTTTTAGAAAGCTTCATAATGCTTGGATAAGAAAAGCTTGTGCCATTTTTGAGGTTAAAACTGCCCCTGCTTTTGGCAGCATTTTGTGTGAGACTGTGTGGGGCAATTAGAGCCACTGGAAGTCAAAACATATTATTTTGGATGATGTGAAGGGAGGACCAGGGGATTTGCTTATAGCATTAAAACCTCTCATCACTTGCTTGGAGAGACACTAAAAAATATGAAAGGCATCATCTCTGTGCAGTTATGATCAAATATATAGATGTCTCCTTTTTCCCAGTCTCCCCATAGCCTCTCTGGGTATGGCAGCACAACTGTCTTGGTAGTTCTGGTTTTATTACGTCCTTATTGGTGCTTTAGTGAGTGCTAAAGCATGGAAAATCACTCTGACCTTCATCCATCTTCATTCGACCTCATTCTAGTCCTATTTAGCAATGTATATTTGTGCAATTAGAGTAGCTTGGCAGGTAGCAGTCACACATGGACCCCTGGACCTAAGCTATATTTTTTTGGCAGCAGCCAGGTGATGCCATCAGCTTGCACAGCAAAGCACAACCCACAGCTGTACATCCTTTGGTGGCTGCTCCTATCTGGCTCAAGGAAAGTGTCTCTGGGACCACCCAACATGCAGCCAGCA
>NW_008690945.1:130408-138134 GCF_000695815.1 Acanthisitta chloris | reverse complement strand
AGAAAGAAAGGTATGATGTGAGCAGCAAGTAGCACTAGTGCTCACAGGTCAGTGGGGGCTGTGGGAAGAGTAGCTGGCAATTTGTGGGAGCTGTAAGTAGAGTCTGGGGGAAGTGATAATCCCCTACCTTTGAGATGCAGGACATGAGGCAGGTAGATGTCATACTGATGTGTCTCTAGAATTTCCATCAGTCACATCTAAAGCACTCAAATATTAGGAAATGTCAGGATTTAAGCTGCTGAGAGAACCTTATCTCTGCCCTTTTGTGTGTTTGTGCTTTACAGGGTAAAGCATTACTCCAGTGAGTAAAGTCAGAGATCCTTAACTCCCTGTGGCAATAGGAGTGAATCAGGTCACTAATTCAAATCTTTCGAACATGTCTACTGTCCAATAAAAACCATTTAACACCTGCTTCATCACTGCCTCCCTCTGAGGTCAGCACATCTCACTTTGCAAGTTTTTGAGCTGTACTTCAAAGAAGGAAAAAAATAGTTAAACAACCTGGATTACAATGACATTTCTTCATGGAATGGAGCATTCCATCTCTCCCCTGGCCAGGGAGCGCCTTGTAGGAGTGAAGGAGAATAAAGCTTGGCTTGGGTGGATTTTCTCCATTCCGTAGCTTCCACTGACACCTGCTGGAGACAGGAGTTTCTTCGGCGATCATTTTTAATGCTGTAGCCAAAGTGAAGAGAGCTGAGCACTACCGCGTCCAGTTCTAGGATCCCTCACAAAAGAAGGACATGGACATGCTGGAGCGAGTCCAGAGGAGGCTATGAAGATGCTCAGTGGGCTGGAGCACCTCTGAATGGAGACAGGCTGAGAGAGTTGGGGTTGTTCAGCCAGGAGAAAGCTCCAGGGAGACCTTAGAGCCCCTTTCAGCACCTGCAGCGGCTGCAAGAGAGGCAGAGAGGGACTTTGTACAAGGGTCTGGAGTGATAAAACAAGGGGGGATTTCTTTAGACTGAAAGAGGGTGGGTTTAAATTAGATATTAGGAAGAAATTATTTTCTGTGAGGGTGATGAGGCACTGGCACAGGTTGCCCAGAGAAGCTGTGGCTGGCGCATCCCTGGAAGTATTCAAGACCAGGCTGGATGAGGCTTTGAACAACCTGGTTTAGTGAAAGGTGTCCATGCCCATGGCTCAGGGGTTGGAATTAGATGATCCTTAAGGTCACTTCCAATCCTTTTCATATTAGAACTTTCATCAGGCTCCTGATGAACATCTGAGACAATATAAAGAATTGCAGTAATATAAAATATCCTTTCAAAACAAAACAAAAAAAAACCCCTAAAATATAGATGCATGTGTATAATATATATAATAGTATGTAATAAAATAAAGCTCTGAAAACTAGAAAATATACCACAATTTTAACAATATTTCTTTCATGTTGGTGTAAAGTGTTCCTGCTCTACTTAGCCAGGGAACAGAACCAGTCTGATGGACCTGAACCTTTTCTTCACTTCTAGATTAACATCCTAGTCTGTGCCTTTGCAGAAGCTCAGACTGACATGATCTGTGTGAACCTGAAAATGCGTTTTCCATAGTTAGTTAACCCACATTATCTAGCTCATAGAGCAAGATTTTGACTAAAGTCTCAGACTACTAAAAATTTAGAGGTCTCTACAAAAATGTTTACATTTAGCGTTCTGGCCAACAGGGGACATCTAGGGTGAGGGTATTTTGCTGGCAGAAATGAGAGGGCAGTTGAATCTTTGGTATATCATCTTTTCAAGTTTATTTAATGCTTTCATTACCATCTCTCTGAAGTCCCCCCAGAAGGTGGCAGTGGAAGAACACCCATCTGCCACTCCTGAGAGCTCACGGGCCACTTCTCTTAGGAAGACATGGTCAGGGTAGCTACAAACACCACTGGAGACAGCATGTGTTTGTATATATCTCCCAGATCGTGACATGATGTATCAAACCATGCCTGAATTCCCCCCAGAGCCAGGCTAAGAGTAAAAACCAACACCAGAGAGAGACATGCAACACAGTTGTTCTGGTGTGTTACCTACTGAGTGTGTCTTATTTTCTACCAAAGAGAGCAGGTTTGGGTCACACACAGAAGAAACACTAAAAAACCCTCCTAATTCATAGTTTGGAAAGGTATTTGGGGTTGCTTTTATTTTCTACACTCTAGTGCTCAAATGGAAATTTCTTTCTAAAAATTCCACTTTTAAGGGGAAAAAAAGAAAAGGGGTCATAATTACTGTGAACATCTTAGAGCAACCATTTACTTTCCAGGAGACTTTTAATTAGTACTGATTTGTCTTCTTGCCCAGACAGTTCCCAGGCATGTGGATGGGAGGCTGTGTGCCAGCTTGAGTATCCTGCAGCATTTCACACAAATGGAGATTTGCAAACAGAAGACATACAACATAGTCTGAAGCTAAGGTGGTCCCCACAGTGTCTGTTTGAAGGGGTTAGTGTGAGAGGAAATGGATGAGGTAATATCAATTGGCACAAGAGACCCATTTGGAACAAAAAGAGGGTTAATAAATCCATGAGGATGAAATCTGAACCATAAAAAGGCTCATGCCCCATACCAGTATTCCAGAGTGAGGCATTCCTATGAGTTTATATGGTGCACAGGTGCAAGGCTGACACCTGGAAGTCAGCACTGTAACAGCCTGGGTTTGCAGGGATGGTCTGTAAAAATAGACCAGCAGAAAATCTAGATGCACAGTGAACATATTGTCATAACTCTACCTCCCCCAGCATATAGGAAACCAGAGAGAAATGTTGTCTTGTGCTTTTGTAAGTAAATATTGTCCCAACAACCCTGACTGAGACCTTCCCTAATGCCATTCTAAGACACCACAAACGGCCAAGTCTAAGATGACTTTGTTCTGCTCATATTTATCCATTCACCTATCTCCAGACAGCCCCAGGATCAGCAGGCACCGAGAACATGGGCTATCAGTATCTTCCATGAGAATAAACAGCAATCAACATTAGAAGATAAAGTTTCTTACAAAGACTGTAACCACCTGGGAACAGCCTTTTAGTACTCTGGGAGAAATAGGTCTAAGATTAAGAGGAATATCAATTTTTTCATTCCCCCGATAATTTTTAATGAATTTTCATGCATTTATTTCAGTACTTATTTTCCTAACAGATTCTGAAAGGCTTTTTTACTCTGTTTTAATAGACTGCTTTATTAGTATCAACTCTAATCACGTTCTGGCATATGTGGGCTCTACCTGACTTCATGTAATAGCATCTCCTAATAACAGAATCTTGTGAAACTTGTTGTTCAATAAGCTGAATGATCTCCAGAATGCTGCCATCCTCACCAGCCTGCAGCAATGCTCTTGGTGTTGGACACAGGGTCTCTGTGTGGCTCATTTGAAGGCTCTGCCTGTTGGGCTGGGGCAGGTGCTGGAGGGCCAACTGGTATTAGTTTCTTGTGAAGATGCAGTAGATGATACACTGACTGAGCCTGATGCAGGGTTTTATTTCAGCTTTGGGTTGGGATGATAATTATATATATTTGTGTATTGATTCTTGGTCTCATGGCTGTGCCTCATGGACTCCAATCCTATATTAGTAAACTAAGAAAAGCCCAAAGAGCAAGTTATTGGCAACCAACCATCCATGCACACACAGGCATGGGGGAAGGCTTTACTTACATACAAACACACACTTAACAAAAAAGCGATTTATTAAGCATCACAATGTAACCTGTTATTTACTACAAGAATAATAAATAAACACTAGGAACCAAAGCACAGCCTATTTTAATGCAATTCCTGCCTGTGCTGGCAGGCCAGAGATACATTTCTGAGAATCTGTTGGAAAGAAATCATAACAAGCTCCTGCAAATGAAGCAAATTACTGTAACTATGAATACAACAAGTGCAAAAGGCCAGCTAAGGCTGCCCTGAAGTCTCCATGTGTCCTCCTCATGCAGAGCAATGACTTGATAGAGCAAACTTCTTCCTCCATCGCTCTTAATACTGCATTGGTCGGTTTGGCTTAGAGGTATGCATGGGAATTTACACTGAAAGCAGTTGTAAAGAGCCAGGAGGAGGAAAGAAAACAGTTCCCTGGCCTGTACAGAGGAGTGTGAGCACAGCCCCTTGTACTTCACTGATTGTACTTATAGGGTTTGGATGGTAAGGGTGCTGTGTGTTACTGGGGTGAGAGGTGTGCCAGTCAGCATGGCTGGGCATCTCTTTTAATATTTTAGAGAGCCAACAGTGCTATGGTTCTCAGGGATGAAGCTGCAGAATGCAGATAAATTGGCCTGTAAGGAGGTATATGGAGGAGGCAGGATGATGTTGGCATCCTGGTTTGAAGCCCCTGCATTAACTCTGATGAGCAGTGGACAGACTGGATATTCTGCTGGGAAATGCCAGAGGGTAGCATTGCCTTTTGCTGGAGTGTGTTGGTGGGAACCAATGTAGTGCTGCTGTTTTCCCTGTGGTGAGGCTTGTTGGGGTGGAGGAGGCTGTATCCTAAGGCCCTGCAGTGGTCTGTTCTTATATGTGAAAAGAAATACAATGTAGAATCCAAAGGTCCTATCCTTTGTTTATGGATGCAGTTCATTGGTAGAGTGGGGTTTGATGTTTTGGGCTTGGTATGGTTTGGGGTTATTTTTAATGATACTTGGGTTTTCAGAGTTTTGCATTGTCTTCCCTGGTAGGGTAAATAGGAGAGATGAAAGGGAACTTTATGGACTGATCTTGTCCTGAGCTGCACAGCTCTATTTCATGTATATGCTAGCAAGCCTAATGTACTGAGACAAGGCTCTAGAGGGGAAGCACAGATTTCAGTGGGGAGGAGTGCTCTTAGCTGTACAGGAAAAGACAGTAGGGAAAAAAGTTTAGAAATTATTACCTCCTAGAAGCTCAGTAGATTAAATGGTTCAAAGTAATAGCAGTACAACTTCTGAATGCTGGTGGTGATTTGTATGGTGCGTGCAATGGGTTCCTCAAAGTTGCATGGTTGCATTGAAAAGGTGAGGCTCCACTTCAGTGGGGAGTGCTGACAAGGAGAGAAATGCAGCACTGCTGGAAAGCCAAACTGGTAGTGTCTCTCAACAGCATTAAAATCCACCTTCTCTGTCCCAGGCTTTCCAGGGCCAGCAGCATTGCTGGTGTACCTGTGTTTGGTGGTGAGAGACTGAGGGGCTTAGAACTGGGAACTCTCCAGCATTGTCTTTCCAAGCCTGTTGTGTTCTCCTTCCACAGGTGTGGACCAGGCTGAGGAAGGATTCTGAACCTGTCCTGGTGGCTGTAGACCTCAGAGCTGCACTGTGCTGCCTGCCTGGCTACAGCTCAAGCTACCTTGCTCTAGAGCTGTCACCAAGCCACTGTCCAGCCACTAGTATCACAGCACTGAGGACCTGCAAACACCTCCATATGTTCCCTGTGCCCTCTGTCTGGTACATTTTCTTCTGCAGCCTTTGGTTTTTCCTTATCATAAATCCTGTAGGATTTAACTCCTAGCTACTGATCCTTTTGACAGTAATGGACCATTAACTAACTGGAGATAAAATTGAAAGTGTAAATCTGTCTCCCTTAGGGAATTAGAAAGCAGGTTTAGGATGCAGGCCATGAAAGGCAAGAGTTCATTGTAATCACAAATGAGGCCTGATTAACTCTGCTTGCCCAGCATCCCCCAGCCTGTGCCTGCTGATGAACAAGAAAGCAGAAGTTGAGGTTCTTACTGCATAACCATTTGCATCTGACAGGAGAAAGCCTTTAGTCTTCGTGTTTGAGCTTATTTATCCCATTCCCAGGGTCTTCCCTGTTGGACAGTGACAGGAGTCTGGGCTACTAAGGAATTATCTCCAGAGACTGGTGCTGTCTCTGATTGGAAGCTTGTGGGGTTTGCTTTTTTTGAGCCAGGGTGAGTTGAAAAGAGAAAGAGTTTTGTTCACGTCAGAGGTGAGGGAGGAAAAAGCACAGTGACTCTGCCCCAGGGAAATGGCCCAGGCTGCTCCCAGCTAGGCAGAAGGATGAGATGATGAAGCAGCTCTGCAGGTTGGTGTGTACCAAGTCCAGCTCCCAGTAATTTCCCTGGGGTCTCCAGTAATGTAGAAGGACTCTGCTATGTATCTGTGGGAGTCATTTTGCTGCTGACTCTGTTCACTAGACCTTGAGGTCAGTATCCACGGACTAAAAAAGTTAATTACCTCCCTCTTGCAGGAATGAGTCTATTTTCAAAGTCTCTCAGGCTGTTAATCAAGCATCTTCCTTTGAAAGAAGTTTTAATTGAATAGCACTAGGTTGTCATTAGAGCCAAGATGGTCAAGTCAAAGGGGGATGTCTAGAAAGACCCAGCTGGGCTCTGCTTGTGGTGAGTGGTTTATGTTTATGCAGCACCCACTCTCCAACTTCCCCCCATTTCTGGTGTGCTATTCTTTTGTCAAGCGGCAAGGTGAATATTTTAAACAAACATGTATAATTTATGGGCAAAGCTTCAGAAGAGGAGTTTAGTTATCTCTTGGTGCTGAGGTGGTGTCTGAGACTCCTTGGTCCTGTCTCTCCAGCTGCAGCAACCCCCACTGCTCTGTCAGATTCAAAGGGTCAAGGGACAGACTTACAATGTCAAAGGTCGGGCTCAAAAGGTCAGACTTTGGGGTTTGTTTATTGTCTTTTCAAGTTTATTTAATGCTTTCGTTACCATCTCGCCCAAGTCCCCCTGGTCATGGCCAGAAGGTGGCACTGGAAGCGTGTCCATCTCTCCACAGACACAGGCACAGCTCACAGTTCACATCAAGGGCAGGTTCAAGATCTGCTGTACATCACCACACAGCAAACAGCTGCAGTTTAGGGTATTTTAAAATGCATCTCCTATCTATGATACCCAAAGTGCCAAAATCTGTGGCCCCATAGTTAACAACATGGAGATGTATAAAGAAACCCACTTGTTCACTTGAAAATTAAGAGGACAAAAGCTCTTCTGAAAGTGCAATTGCAAACATTGGATTTCCAGCCAGTTTTAATAATTTTAATTACTCAAATGAGGAAAACAGCTGCATATCAAATCCACTTCAACTGCCTGAAAAACATAAAGGATTCTCAAGGCTAAGCAAGTTGAACAAAATTGTCCCAACGTCATGCTTTAAGTCCATATCTGTTAATGAGCCTGTGGACCCTTTTTTAACTGTCCTCAGTGTTGGAATAATCTAGAAAAGTCTTCCAGAGGGGAAGAAAGTGGTGGGACTGGTCAATGTTATTTTAACTTGAATTTTAAATACATTATGACTAATCAGTCCTACAAGTTGCTGCATCACAGGGACTTGCTAGAGCCTGTTTACAATCCCTTAAAATGAACCTGGCCTTTGCTCACTCACCTGTCTTGTGTTTTGGGGTCTGCAGAAGAAGACTTTTAAAAGATCTTGCTTGAAAAAGTAAATTATCTGTCTAGGAAGTATTTACTACCAGGATCAGGTCACACACAAAAGAGACACTAAAAATCCTCCCAGTTCATACTGTTGAAGGGTATTTTTCTTTCCTTTTCTTTACAGTATTGCTCAAATAGAAGTGTCTTTCTAAAAAAAATCCCCTAAAAGGAAGAAAAAAGCATGGGGAAAAATCATGAGCTCTTCAGTCACCTTCAATCACAGGCACAGAGAATATGCCTACAGGAAGCAGTGACTAAATGGGCTCCTGAGACAAAGAACAGCATGAGCATGCAGAGACAAAATTCTGAGAAGTGACGGTGCACAGAACAGGATTTTACAAGTGATATCAGGAGTAGCAAGAAA
>NW_008690945.1:112439-130384 GCF_000695815.1 Acanthisitta chloris | reverse complement strand
GAGACCAAGCAAGTTATTGATTCATTATCAAATGAAAAGGGGGTGTCATCAGCCCAAAAAAAAAGCCAAGAAGGCCAAAGTTCCCTGTGTCTTGTTTTGTCTTTCTAAGAGGAAAGATCAAGTGCAAAGACTTGCAGGCAGCAGCTGCAGAGCAGTAGGATCTCTCCATGGAGATGCACAAGGAGGCCTCAGCACACTTAGAGAACAGGAAAGTTTCACAGTGCCTGAGCCTGATGGACTTTATCCCAGGATACTGCAAAAGAACATGGCAAAATTAATGTCAGAACCACTTGGGGTTATCTTAGGGAAGTCATAGGGTGTAAATAAGCATCAGAAGACTCAAAAGGAGCAAATATATTCAGTTTCTAAGAATGGAAGGAAAAGACTAATCAGGGATTTGTCTATCAGTCAGCTTACCTTCAAATGCCACAAAAATCCTGGAAAGCAGAAAATCTTTGTGAGTACTGAAAGAAAAGAAGGGAATGAGGAAGAGTCAAAATGGATTTGCCAACTGCAAACTCTCTCAGAGCAAACTCATCTCTTTTTATGAATGGGCTCCATACAGAGAGGAAACAATAAACACCATCTAAAATCACAGAAAAAGTTTTGATACCTTCTCCAAAGATCTTCTTGTTCAAATGGGAGAAAAGTTAGCTCCTACCTCAAACTCAGATATGGCACAGGCCAAACAGGGTGAGTAAACATGCTGGAATAATGAAAGTGCAGCAATTATCTTGCAACCCAGGATACTGTTTTCTGAACAAAATGCATGATGTGTGCTTATAACGGAGTGGCATTCATGCAGCACAACACTCAAACATAGGTTTGAGCCAGTGTACAATGATCCATTTGCTAATGCCATGTACTCTCACAGAGCAATTAAACAAAATAGCTTATGTTCTGTGAGAACAAACCTTTTGCTGGAAGGGACTGCAATAAAGGAGGGATCTGCCTTCATTCTGCCTAATGGTAGTGACTCACTTCCCAAAAGCTGAAATCACTAAGTGACCATCTGTAATTAAGAGGCATGACACATTTGAAAGATCCTTTTCCTACAGCTGGTCACTACTGAACCTTCCCTCTGAACTGCACACAAAGCCAGTGCAATATTGATTTAGCACTTTCACAAACCTTTTAGCATGGACACAAGGAAACAGAACTTTCTGGCATAGCTTGTGAGAGCAACCTTCACCAGCCAAAACTGGTGATTTTTAATATAATTCTCTTATCCTAGCTATCTTGTTCTTCTTCTCTCTTCTAGAGAGACAGACCAAATACCAAAAAAGGGTCCTTCCTGCAGGAAATGGGAGGTCACTGTAGGTGATTCTGGAGCTCTTGAATATTTTTGTGTATTTTCCAGTCCTCAGAAGCTGCTGTAATTCAGCAACCAGACAGCTGAAATAGCCACTCTTATCTACTGCATCAGTGGAAGTGAAAACCCAGCTTTTCTCCCAGGTTTGTAGACTCCTTTTATCCCAACAGCAGCTGTGACCTTTATAAGCAATAGATTCTAGGTTCCAGGCTGCATGTATAACCCTTGTTTATATGGTGCGATAAACCACAGGCAAAAATAGCCAACAGGATTCCTTGCTACATTGCACACTGTGAGCGACCATTTACTTTCCAGGGGACCTTTAATTAGTATTGATTTGTCTTCTTGCCCAGACAGCTCCCAGGCATATGGAAGGGAGGCTGTGTGCCAGCTTGGGCAGCATCAGGAGCCTGTTATCCTGCAGCGTTTCGCACAAACGGAGATTTGCAAACAGGAGACATATGACATAGCCTGAATCTAAGGTGGTCCCCACAGTGCCTGTTTGAAGGGGTTAGTGCAAGAGGAAATAGATGAGGTAATATCAATAGGAGCAAGAGATCCATTTAATAAATCCAGGAGGATGAAATCTGAAAGTATCTTAGAAAGAATATAATGAATGACCTGGGGATAGCATTTTAGTACTATAGGAGGAATGGAAGATCTAAGAATAGGTGGAACCTCAATATTTTCATTAATGCTTTTCAGTATTGATTTCTCTACCAGACTAGGAAAGGCTATATTTTTACTCTGTTTTAATAGGCTGGTTTATTAATATCAGATAGTTATTCCAATCACCCTCTTGCATACATCGGCCCTACCTGACTTCATGTAATAGCATCTCCTAATAATGCAACCTTGTGAAACTTGTTGTTTAATAAGCTGAACCATCTCTAAAATGCTGCCATCCTCCCCAGCCTGCAGCAATGCTCTTGGTGTTGGACACAGGGTCTCTGTGTGGCTCATTTGAAGGCTCTGCCTGTTGGGCTGGGGCAGGTGCTGGGGGGGCCAACTGATGGTGGTAGGAGGACATGATGTTCATCAAGGGCTTGAATTCTGTTAAGAAATGGGATGTAAGGGTTGCTGAGGGGTAGGGAAAACAGGTTTTGTTTCTCTAATGTAGAAAGGATTAGTGAGAAAATAGCTGACTAGCAGGTTCCAGGAAAGCAGTGAATAACTTATTAGAATATTTTGGTGAATAAAGACCCAGCCATTTTATTTAATGTGTTAATGATGAGTCTCAAAGGGAAACTGATATTAGTTTCTTGTGAAGAGATGGTACTTGATGTACCTACTAGCTCCAATTCAGAGTTTTGTTTCAGCTCTGTGTTAGGATGATAATTATATATACTTTTGCTCTGCTTCATGGTTTGTCCCTCATGGACTCCAATCCTACATCTGCCAGAGCTGTGAGGGGGAAATATCTGAGATTTTGGGGGTTTCCACTTATTAGAGTCTGTACAATGTGCATGGAGGGAGGTATTACTGCATCCTGAGGGCTTCTAAAATAAAAGCCAACTTGGGAATATTGTAAACCAGGAAAATAACAGCTTGGAAGTTCACTTCTATTTTATTTTCTTTCTACTACTGTAGAGCAGGAGAAAGGAAAAAAAAAGAGAAGATAAGTCTTCTCAGCCAATGACTGAAAGACAAATTCTCAATGCTCTGTTGCCTTTGTCCAATAACTCAATGATTTCAGGGTCTGGCAGTTTGGCTTTAAATCCCTACTCCTTTTATCTCTTCACCCTGCCCCCAGTCAGCAGCATTTACAGGTGGGTGGTGACACTGTAAAGTGTTTCCTGGGAAAAGTTGTTTCTTCATTCAGCAATAAAGGAAGAATATAAGGAACTATGAAAGAATGCAGATCTTGTCAGACCTTGCATACAACATTTTTGGGGGTGAGAAGTGTTTGGAACAGTGCTTTCCACAATGCCTTAAAAATAAAGAAACCTGTCTTTTTGTAGCTACAGCAAAACACAGCTCTTCAAGAGCTTCCTTCCACTTTCTGTGTGATGTTGTCAGAACTTTGACCAGTGAAGATTTGCATTTCATCGGTCCTCAGGCTGTGGCAATTTTCCAAGAGGAGGTACTATCAAAACAGTTTAGAATTAGCTGTGACAAGTGACAATTGCATGTGGCTTAAAAAGCTTTTACAAATAAACATTATTTTATACATGAATACTTGTTTTAATGAAGAAGTGATTCACAATGATAATATTATTGACTTGTTAAGATTAAACAGGTCTGCCATATGCTGCCTAATGCTTCAGATGGTTTCAAATTTATTTTTATCTTTTTGATTTATGCATATTAACAACAGATGTCGAATTTTAAAATGATCCAGTAATTGAGGGGGAATCATTCCAAAGCTGAGTGGTGAGGTTTTGTCTTGTTAGTGATTTGTATATAGTATATATTGGTGATATAGCTCATAGCTAACTCTTGCACATGATATTTGAATTCTTTCCATCTTGCTTCCTCCAGAGTTGTATCCAGTTGCTGGGGAGTGGGTTGGTAGAACTCTTTTAGAACGAGGTTTGGGAGATGTTACAGTCCAAGAGAGAAGATGGACTCAATACTGTATGGCTGAGGGGCAGGAGGAAAGGTAAAATAAAGCAAATACACTGAAGTGGCACACTACAGGTGTGGGCCCATGCTCTCAAGAAGGCTTAAGTGACTCCTACATTCACACAGGGACACAGCCTCTGGGTAATTACAGATTTATCTTTTGGATGGTTATTGTTTGCTAGCAGTCTGAAAATATTAGCCTTTTCTTCCTCTTTTGCCCTGTCTCCACAAGCCCAAAATGGTCTTGTTTTCCAATACTGCCTGTTGCTTTACCTTCCCACTCCCAAACAGCTGGTCACACAGACTTGAGCTCTGGCTGATGGCAACTTGTGACAGTGCATCACGGCTCCCGTGTCATTTGGCTGACATATTTCACTAAAGCATTGGCCTGTCTTGTGGGCCTTGGGGGTAAGTAAACACAACTTCCCGTGGCTGAGAAACTGTAGGAGGAGAGACATCACCTTGTACTGCCTGGCCTCACCAGAGCTACCACAGGCTGAGCACATCACCTTTTTGGTGATGCTGCTGGGGAGAACCTGAGCTGCGTAAGAGTGATCCTCAGCATCACACACATCACCAGGATCTCACAAACCACAGTGTGAAAACCCCTCCTGTTGCTGTGAGTCACAAACTGCCTTTCCAGCATGTTAGCTGGAAATCAAGAACTGTGCTCAGCAGGAGAGGCAGATCTCATCATTACACTGCAAAGCAGCAAGGTTCTTTTTGCAGTCCTGCTTGCTGCTGCTGAAATGTCTCCAGTGCCTCATGGAAATGTAGGAATTGTAGGAAATGTAGATGTAGGAATTAAAGCCATGGCTTCTTTTGTGTGTTCCCTGCAGAGATAAAAAAAAAAAAAAAACACACAAGGAAATTACAATGTGGTAATTAACATCAACAAGATACAAAGGACAGAGAGCCCAGTCAGCTGCAAATAGATAGTGATCCCAAATTGATTTCCAATGGGCTGGAGACACAAAACAAGGAGCTCTTGAGTGTGTGTTTTATATTTGTATAAATTACCAGCTTCATTAACTCAGTTTGTCAAAGCAGGCTGTAGAAAGGGAAAGTAGGCAACAACAGACAAGAAAGTCAATCCTATCTGCTTCTTGGCAAAGAGAGTAGAATCACAGATCCCAAAGGAATGTAAGTCCCAATGAGATATATTTGAGCTTCATGTCCTTAACCTCTCACTTTTTGCCCCGTATGGAGGCAGCCTGGTCATCTTGTAACTAGGTCTGGATCATTTAGGTTGGAAAAGCCCTCTAAGATCATGGAGTCCAACCATTAACCCAGCACTGCCAAGTCCATCACTAAACCATGTTCCCATGTCCCACATCTACACATCTTTTAAATCCCTCCAGGGATGGTGACTCCACCCATTCCAATGTCTAACCACCCTTTCGGTGAATAATTTTTCCCTAAGAGCCAATCCCCATGTAATCCTGTGTGAATCCCTTTGATGTCTTTTTCTTCCCTGGGAAGCACCAAGAAAATACTAGTATTCCTAATTTCAGATAGCAACATCCTCAAGGCTCCTGCTTCTACTGAGTAGCTGATCAATGGTTTCAAAACTCTGGGGGAGGGTTAGGTGGGCAGGGAGCAGAGAAACAGACAAAATTTGATTGAAATCAGCCTGGAGAAGTCTGTCCCATCTGGTTAAGTCACTACATGGTAAGAATGTACTTGAAACCTCACCTTGAAATGGGGAATATGATGATGATTTCTCAAGAAAATGTCCCATTAATATGGGAATGCACCTGCAGCTCCCCTCTGAGACTTTCAGTAAAGCATCTTGTTGATGTGGACAGAAATCAGGTTCCATCTTAGCAACCTGGTCAAAGGACCAGTGTTAGTGATGATTGTGACCCAAAATGAGGTCACTGAATAGGGGGAGAGGTATTTACTTGATGTCTACACAAAAGCCAGAGCTCCAAGTGGCATGCCAGACTTGCTCCTGCCAGCTTCAGATCTGCACAGCAAATGGTTCTGTGCAGTGCCTTTGTGTCTTTCTGCTTGCAGAAAGAAGAGGATGTTCTTCATTTTAGAAAGCCTCCCTGATTTCTGTATGCTTCCCATGAGGCAGAAATGTTTGATTTGACCCTTGAGTAAACCCTTTCTCCAGGGGAAAGAAGAGAAATGCAACTGGGGTTTTTTTTCTGAGAAAAGAAAAAGAAAGTGGGCAGTGAGAGGGGAGGGCTGAAGTTAAAGATTTGTGTTACATTTCTTCATGAAGACATGGCAAAGATAGCAGTGGCTTTACCACCAGCATGTTTCTCTCCCTACCCTCTTCTCATCTGGTGGGCAGATTGATGAATGCATTGTACAGTTCTGTCCAATTTTGCATTTTTTTCCCCAGCTGCAGGTGTACCATTTTCAGCTTATGTCTGTACCCTGCATCATCTTAGACATCTAATTATAACTCACCATCAACACCTCAACAAGCAGGATTCGCTCAATTATAACTGCACAGAGCATCTGTTGTTCAGCTGGTGTGAAAAATACCAGTCCATCTATCTGCTGAGAAACACTCACCATACTCCTGTGAGTAATGGCCTTATGGCAGGATCTGCTTTTTCCCATCCCAGACAAACTGCCATTCCCCAAACACATACAAATACAGCTCTGAGGTTTCTTCATCCAAGTATAAGGAAAATTATTTAAAGTCATGCATTGCACATGAAAGTTAGACTTTGGTGACTGCTCTGAGCAGACATTATCAAGGTGGAGGAAAGACCAACTCTACCTGACCAAAACTGAGGATTTATTTACTGTTTCTTTGGCTTCCTGATTTCAGCTTTAGTGACCTCTCTTCACTATCTAATCTGGTTTTTAATACCTGATCAAATACTGACTTGTTTTTTATGTGTTTTGTAAGTACATTGGGTTTTAATACCAAGCCCATGTTTCACCACAGGAAGTGGCTTATGTTTGACGAAGCGTTAGTGCCTCTATAAACATTGGAAATGCAGCATGTGTGCTAGAACAGTGGTCTGTGTGTCCTTCCAACAGCTATGCAGAATAGCTTCAAGTTGTGAAGCTGTGACTCCTAAATCTTCCATTTTTTCATATCTCAGCTCAGATGCAAACCCTTCTCCATCCCTGCAGAGCAGCTGTCCTTCGGTGTGTGAGTCCTTAGCTTCAAATGTAAGCAAGAAATGTCTAAAATCCTTATAGGGAAAGTGAATAGGTACATCAAGTTTGAACCAAGATACTCTATAAAATCAAAGCATGCAATGATTTCTTAAATTTCAATTAAAAACTACACCACCAAAAATACCTTAGTGATGATGGTCCCTCAGAGAACCACAGCAGCTCCCTGGAGACGGGTGGAGATTAGCAAACACGTTTCACATGGCAGCTTCTAATAGAATTATTTGATTAACTGGCTTAAATAAGTGCACCAATGTGCCTCCAAAACTTATTATTGTTTATTATTCTGAATATCAGAGAAAACAGTAATTACACTGAGCAGAGAATCTTGGGGCTCAATTCAGAGGTGGGGCTGAGTCAATGCCTTGGTCTCTGCCAGCCTAGGGAACCTCCAGTCCTCAAGCTCAGGGCTGGATCTCCTTGGTGCACCATGCAGGGAAAGCCTAGAAAAATGACCTTTCAGGAGCACTGAGGTGGACCAAGGTGGTTACAGTGGAGAGAGAAGGAGCTTCAGGAGCCCATGGCTGTGGAACACATCGTTACAGGGTGAGGCTGCAAAACCTACTCATGAGAAGGGTCTGAAGCAAGGGGCAGGCTCTGAGCTTCCTCCTGCAAGTGCCCATCCTGACAGACTGAAGGTGTGTACAGGTTAAACCAGCAGTTAGGTGAGGATGCTTGCTGTGCTCAGCACTCCTGAAGACCTCCGTGAGATGATGGACCTCGGCACTGCTCTAACAGCAGCTCCAGAGGCTGCTGGAAACAAGGTGTTCCCAGTGCATCCATCACTGTGGGAACATGTACACTGAACAGCCCCTTATTTCTGTGTCAAGGAAACAAAAGTAGAGAGAGAAATCCCTCATTTGCTTCGTGCAGCTCTCTGCAGCCACCATCTTCAGTTATTAACATCAAGAGAACATCAATAAATCAAACTGCAGAGTTAGCAAATGAAGGTAAAAGTGTGATGTGTAAGAAGGAAATGATCCCAGGCCTGCTGTGGGTAAGAAAGTCTTCCCAGTTACTCCACTGGGCTTTGGGTCACTCTGGATTACAGCTCTGTCTGTATTTAGTGCAAGAGGCTGTGGACATTATGGGCCACCTCAATGCAAATTGACCTTTACAAACCGACAAATTAACAGTTTGAATTTACATAATCTCACAGAAGAAAAATCTCAAATAATTGGGATTTTTTTGTTGTTTGAAGTTGGGGTTTTTTTTGGGTGGTTTTTTTGCAGTGCTTTCCCAGTATCCTACTCTCTGTGCTCTTCAAAAGAGTCCTGAAACAAAAGCTGAAAAGCTTATTAAATTTGGTTGCCTTGTCTGGAAGTGAGTTTTTTTGCCTTTTCAAAATCATCAGTTATTCCATAAATTGCTATATTGAGCTTGAAGGAGAAATCATTTCCTAAAATTCAGCAAAAGCAAAACATGCTTTAACAGGTCCTTCAGATCTTTAAATCAAGGTAAGCAAGACAGATACACTAAATCACAGAGTGAATGGAAGTAATGCCCTCTTTAAAAGGACCTCCTTCATTCAGTGTCTCTGTAATCATCCTCATTGCTAGCAGTAGAGCAAATTGAAATTTTAAGGAAATTTGTGAAATGGGATTTCAAATGTTTTTCCAACACTTCTCCCAGTGTGTGCATATGGATCTGTGTATTTTTAAACCAGATTAAGCTTAGGAAGTTTATGAGCAAAATTATATTCACAGTTTCTATTTACAAACTAAAGAAATCATCCTCTCTTTCTTCCCTCTCTCCTTGTGTCCATTTGCATTCCCTCACAGCACATATGTATCTGGCCATGTGCAGTTGTGGTCAGACAGATGCCCTTGCTGACCATGGCCAAAACTGCCCCTGGATTGCACTATTTCACTGGCAGATCTCAGCTCACTATCAGGCTATTCTTCATGCTATCCCAGATTCCATCTGAGTTGGTTGGAAGAAACCTTTTCAGAATCAATGAGTGCTTTGTCCCACCTGTTATCTCAGATATTTTCAGTACGGGGAGCAAGAAACTAGAAACCATTAGGTTGATTATAGCTTCTAACCCCCTCGTCTGACTGAAAGGTGAATGCCAAAGGAAATTGTTTCTTCCTGAAACTCTTTTCAAAGGAGAGTGCCTGCCGCTGTGCTCCGTTTGACAGGTCCAATCTACCAAATAGGCTGTTGCATGCTCTGCAGCTCAGCTTCACATCACAGAAATAACATCACTCTGGCTTCATTTCCCCTCTTGCTATACTGAATCTCACCTTGCTACATGCTCAGCTGCAGGTTCAAAAGACACAGGAGGTTTAGGAATGCAGGAAGATGCTGGGTTCAAAAAGCAGAAAGCCCAGATTCCTGTGCAGTGCAGTTAGCCATAGCAGCAGATAAGCAGCTCAAAGGTTGGGGCTCCATCCACTGGGCCAGCAGCAAGGAGCTGGCCCAGTGGATAGAGCCACAAGGAGTGGTGGAGGAGGAAACCACCAGGGCAGGCACAGCCCACCTCACCAAGGGCCACAGGCACACAAGTGACACAGCTGTCTTGTACAGAGGCACTTGGAGGGAGTGAACTGAAGACATCACCCTGCATGTCACTCACACCCTTAGGAGTGTGGTGACCTCTGCATCCCACTGCTGCTGGCACAACTCACCTGACAGTCAGAGGATTGCAGCAGTTCCTACCAACCTGTTTTCCTGGCCACAGCTGGGACAGCTGCTCAGGAAAGGCATTTCAGAGTGCTTTAGGCTATTTGCAGCACAGTCCTAACCCAAGAGGACAACAGGAATATTGTTAGTCCTTTGCCTTAGATCCTGTGCTAAGGAATGTGCTCTGGGTGGATAAGCAATTTAATTTTTGGCCAACCCTAAACATACCCTCATTGAGATATTTAGGTTTCATATTCATCCTTGCTTCTCCTTGTACCCAAAACCCATGTCTGTACTGACAGTAATATCCAAAACAGATAGGGAGGATCCCTGTAAATCATTGTGCAAACATCTCCTTGGCCTCCAACTCCAGTCAAAGAAGTAAATACATTTTTGACACATGACACCTTCCTGTCACTCACATTAGAAATGTAGGTGCTGGGGAAGTCATGGGCAGGACTTGTGTCGTTATAATTGAGCCCTGAGGACAAATGTCAGGAATGAGGACTAATTAGAAGTGGAAAAGACTTACAATATTACTGCACAAAGGAAGTTCACTCCCACCAGCTCTCGTTTACAGCACCACACTAGCCATAATGCAGTTTGTTGCTGGCCCAATTTTCTTCTTTCTCCAGGCAAACATTTTCTTCAGCTCTCCCCTGAAGCTGTCATGGAGCCAGGCATAGAGGAAGGCATTGGTACAAGCAGACATCATTGCAAACCAGTGGCACAGCAGCTGGATCAAGTTGAAGTACTGCTTGTCAATCAAGCTGATGTCTAAGTCCTTTATCATGTTGAAGATGTGCAGAGGCAGCCAACAGACTCCAAAGGCTGCCACCACCAAGACTAGCAAGCGAAAAGTCTTTCTCCTCCTTGCTCTGTCCCACTCAGCTTGGCCCTGGGTGACATTGCCTGGGACTACACGGTTTTTCAGCTTGACTGAGATTCTCAGGTAGGACAGGGAGATGACAGCCAAAGGCAGTACATAGGTGATGATTAGAGTGCTGTAGGCATAAACTAAGCGATCTCTTTCCATGCGGACCCAAAACTCCTCGCAGATGGAGAAGTCCAGTTCTGGGAACTCAACGTGGTAAGTGTGGACCAAGGCTGGGGCAGCCAAGGTGCAGCTCAGCAGCCAAATAGCAGCCAGGATATAAGCACAGATAGGGATGGTGAGCCTCCTGCGGAACGGGTACACCATGGCATAATACCTATCCACAGCTATGACAGTCAGGGTGAAGACAGACACAAACACAGTGACAGGTTGCATCAGGAAAACAAAGTAGCACAAGAAAGGCCCATACACCCATCCTCTGGGCTCAAAGGTATATGCAAGTGTCAGGGGCACACAGGTTGCACACATGAGCATGTCTGAGAAAGCCAGATTGCCTACCAGAAAGTTGGTGACATTGTGCATTTTTTTCGTCTTGCAGATAACATAAATGAGAAGGTAATTCCCAATGACACCGATAAAAACCACTAGCGAGTAGCAGGGGATGATGAGTGGTTTGAAGGACTGAACAAACTGGAGCCCTAAGAATAAATTGCTGGTGTTTCTGTGAATCGCAGAGAGGAAGCTTCGGGAGGTTAAATTGTCCGAATTCATCATTTCCCTCTTTTTGTTGTCTGCTGTCAGCTGGGTGAAGTAGTTCCCACTGCACCACTCAATCAGTGGGGATAATGAATGGATTACTGGCTGTCCAGAGGTTACCACATGGATAGTAAACAAGCATCTGTAAAAGTAAAAGGTGAAGTTGTAATCCTCCAGAGGCAGCTTTCAGCAGCTCCTAAGAAAAATCAAATACAACCAATTCCCATTAAAGTCCTCCTGTATTTACTGTTAAATCTAGGCTTTGACAGCATGCCACTTAATAAACATTTAATGCAGTCAGTACTTACTGCTGTGGGGTTTATATTCCAATATGATTTTCCTGGAGATGCCAAGAAGTGCCCTAGATGTCTGTCTTCTGCAAATCCAGGAGCATTTGTGTGCGCGCGTGTGTGTGTGTGTGTGAGAGAGAGAGAGAGAGAACACAGGAGTGAGAAAGAGGGTGATGCGCATTTACAAGCTAAGTGCAGATCAGTGTTTTTAAACAGTCTTCACTACTAGGTCATGACAGATTTGTGTATCAGCTTTTATCCCTATTGGCTGTCCTGGCTATTACGTTGCTCTTTGCGTGTTTCTTACTGATAGTAATTAGTTCTAGAATATCCTTTCAAAAATTCCCTTCTCCTTCCAGTACATCTATAATTGTCCCTCTCAGCTGAAAATCAATTTACATTCATTAACATGAGCCTGCATAGTATCTAATCCCAGATTCACTTTGCCAAGCCCCCAGTGTCCAAAGAAAAAAGCTACCTGTGAATTTGTTGCTATAATGTGACTGTAAAATAGAATTTTAATAACATGCTGAAGGCAAATAAATGTTTATGCCACTAGAGGGTCTCAGCTACGTACCTGGTGAATGAAGTTAGGATTAGAAATGTGCATTTAGCATGTAGCACAAAGGATCTTACTTTATTTACATGTATTTTCCAGTGGTGGTACAATGTTTGCTCACACACTGTAACTATTTTCAGTAGGATTTGCACATCTTTAAAAGAAAACAAACACTCGTGAGCATCTTAAAGGAAATAATAGCATCCAAATAGGTTGGCTATAGGGTTTACCTGCAGTGAACTACAGCAAACTGTTTCTAAGATTGCAGCTACCCAAAAATGTTTGGGGTGTTTCTTCATTGCTGCAGTAAATTTGTTAACCTTTTCTGTACCAGACAAGTGTTAACCATCCTGCAAACCAGTTATTTGTTTTGCTTGGTTCAGACGTTAGAAAGCAAAAGATCAGAAGTGCCTATAGAACACACATTTAAGTAGACATCCCCATCCATCTCTTGTCTATTGCTCTAAATGTCCCTTAACTGTTCTCCTTTTCAGCCATTCCTTGGACCTGCACCTCAACTAGTGAAAAACAGTGAAAATCCACTGCTTCCATTTGTACTAGCTAAGGAAACTAAAAAATAAGTGGAGCTGCCTAACTTCTGAGTACTACAGAGCAGAGAACATTGCTATGTTTTGCAAAGCACTCAGGAGATTCAGACACAATTTTAAATGGCAGTTTATGTCCTGATCTGTTAGACTAAGAAAATATTAACCCCTTATTTTCTAGGAGACTGTGGGGAGAACCATACCCTGCTCTTGATTTGATGCAATTTGTCATAAATCAGAAGTTTAAATAGATTTAATTTCTGTCCCATTCCTTTCCCTAATCCTAAAACAGAAACTAATCTTGTGCAGTCCTTGCTCAGACTGGAGCCATTCTGCTTGTGATGGATGAGCATTTCAAATATGGTAAGTTCTGACTCTGTGCTGTTGCATCCATGGTTAGATTATGCTATGGACTGGAATATGACTGTAATTCCACATTGCTCAGGAGTGTCATCATTCACTTCATGGCTGTAGTAACCTACCCGTTACCCAGACAAAAAACAGGATGTTATAGCCTACTTCAGAGCCCAATCTCACCTATCTGAGCTGGATAGGATGCAGAGGAATATGCTACCTATTTGTCTCTACATACCCAAATCCAGACTAGGACAGGGATCCGAGGGTAGAGGTTGCCAAGAGGCAAGGAAAAAGAGGATTCCAACAGCTGTCACCACTCAGTGCAATTATGTCATTTGGTGATAAGCAGCATGCTGCAAAAGTAATTCCTAAACCCCATAAATGCAGTTATTTCACTTCATGTGGGAGAAAAGTATGGCCTGGTTTAAAGTAGGATTGCAGTAAGCTTTGGATGTGGTCTCTAGTATAAGCCAAAATACATGGGAAAATGAAGGAGGGGCATATGTCAATGTTCTTCATACTGCCCACATCCTACTGGAATTGCAAGGCTTATGCTAGGAAAGAAGCCACACAATAATATCATTGCACACATCTTAATTGAAAATTTCATTTTGGACCAAGTGATTTTTCTGTTTCACTCCCAAGAGCTGCAGAGTAGATCCAATAAATATCCTCATTGTAATCCTATGAGAAAAAGGTTTCTACTTCACTCTGTGAGAATAAAGAACAAGCACAGTGTCATCTATAGAAGCCTTCAAGGTCACCTTAATGGTCAGGTCACAAAAACCCTGTAACTAACCTCAGGTCCTTCTATTTCACACTATACCAGGCAATCTTCCTGCATTTTCTTTTACCTTTAAACGTGTTCTCTTCACCTCTGATACCAGCAACCAGTGCACCTTCTGTTTGAAGGCTCCCACCTATTTCTGCTAGTGAATTTCTGTTTGTTTTGGCTTCAGGCAGAAAATTTCTTCAGCTCAGCTGTATTCTACAGCCAAGATCTGAAAAGATAATATGTAATAGGGGCTTGAATAGGAAAAGCATTCCAGCAATTTAGCCCAAAGAAATCCTCTTTCTTCCCTTTAAAACTGCAAATATTAATCTTTTCTAGGCTATCTGACAAAGTGTTTTCTGAACAGAGCATAAGTCTATTTCACACACAGAATTCTCTCATTAAAAGAGAAAAGGTCACAGAAACTGCATTACTGTCATATTAGAACTGTTTTGACATTCCAAGTGCATAAAGGTGTCAAACATAGGAATGCTGATTAGTGTCTAGTTGAAACGCTGGTCTTCCTTGAGTCAATGGAGAATGTTATATCTAGAGCCAGACCAACACTTCACAGAAACATTTTACAGCTGAGCTTTCATAATCTCTTACACTAACCTGTCCAACTCTGCACAGACATTTTGAGTACAAACATTGTAAGCTGCTTTTAGGCTTTAGAGCCCAAAAACTTTTCTCCTCTCATTAAAGCTTCACAGTTTCAGGTGTTATTTTTCTGTGGTCCTGTGTATTTGATATGTTTGGTTGTCATTTTTTTTCTGTAAAACATAACTTGTTTTGGGTCACAGAACTCCTTTAAAAATTCTGTCACATTCTTCTAGGAATGTTCTGTGCAGGTAGTTCTTACAAAAAAAAGGTGCTTTGCCTACTTTGAATTATGTAGAGCCAGGGGTTCCTTCTGCAAATTCTTCTTTTGGCCAGACAGGGAACAAGATTGTGTTCTACACAACAATTTCAAATCAGGGCAGCCTGTCCCTCTGTCTCATATAATCATATAAATGCATTGTGTCTGCTGTGGACTGAGACACCACAGTCTCTAAACTCTAACAACCGTGTTTACAGCTAAGGGATTGTTGTTGTGGTTTTTTGTTGGCTGGGAACTTTTTGGTTGTTCTTGCTGCTTTTCTCAAATTCAAGGTACTTACTTCGATAAACACAGAATTCAGCTTAAAATAATTCACTAAAGCTGAAGAAGAGATTAGCAGCTTGAATGAAGTGGAGGCTTGAATTCGAGTCAAAACTTATTTAAGGTTGCACACTAAATATAGAATAGGGGCTCTATTCTATCCCATAGGCACAGAATTCTGTCTGTTGAGCAAAGTGAGATGAGAAAGGTGAGTTGGTTCCTTAGGTGACAAAGATCAGTAGGTTTTAGACTAGATTTAAGGACAGAAGAAAGCACGTGAGGAAGAGAGAGGAGACAGAATAGAATATACCAAAGGAAGCTGTTGCCAAATTAACTTTCCATCTGTGCTATTAAATTGATTTTAGCAACATGGTATGTAGCAGTTCTTCTCAGTTTGAGTTTGTGTAACCCACATGATGTGGTAACTTGTGAGAAACCATCATTTATGCCAGAGGAAATAGCCTAAGAATTTTGAGGTAGGCAAAGAACAGCAACATCTGTGAAGAAATTGGCCCAGAAGAGAACAACTATTCATGGTCCTCAAGAAACTTGACTGGGATTGACCAGACTTGGTAGTTCTTTTCATTTTATTATGTTAGCACAAAACCCAGGACCGCACCAAGTATATTTGATAGAACCACCAAGTCTGGAACCAGAGATGATATGGAGGATGACTGCACAATTAAACAGTGACACTTTGAAAACCTGAGAGAGAATGGGAGGAAAATCTCACCATAAAAGGCAGGGTCAAGGTCACCTAATAATAAGAATTTTTACTGTGGCTTAGGATGAAGTAAATTCTGTTGCAGATCTACACAAAGGAACAGGTAGTGCATTTGAAAGTGCAAGGAAAAGAAACTCTACTATTTTGTGAGAGATTCCAGGGTGAACTTACCTCTACTTTGTTACAATCTCTGAACAATTTTCTTGGTATAAGTGTCTATTCACCAGAACAGAATTGCTCTGTATTCTTTAAAAACACCAGGGGGGATGGTAATAAACTCCAGGGCAGGTAAAGACATATTTAAGCTAAGGAACAATACTAATAAAAGAACAAATTCACTTTGGGCAAGTTCAGGATGGAAAGTAGAACACTTCTAAGTGGGAGACCAAGAAATTGCCCCTTGGAAGTGCTTGTTTTTGGAACAATCAATGTATAATGTGGGATAAAACACCTGGTTTTTAACAGAAATCTTGATCTTTTTATCACGTGTGTGGCCTGATTTCTTGCATGGAGCTTGGGCTTCAGGAGGTTCCTTTCCATCTTTCATCAACACAGACTTTGGACTGCACTCAATCCTACTTGAAAATAACTCCACTGTCACCTTTTTCAACAATACCCCCATTGATAATGTTCAAAAGATAGGATTAAAATTTATATAGATGCACCCCCACACATGGGAACAGCTCAAACTAAGTCCTAAGAGGTTTCTGCTGTTCTTTGTCATTCTTCTATGGGAAGATTTTTGCACTAGTGCCTGTAAAGATGAACTAGAGCAGCACTTGAATACTTGCCAACTGAACTTTCCCTGTTGCTGATCTTGGCACTTGCTCAGAGAAGCTGATCTACAAAGTAGGGAGAAAGGCAGGATCAGCACAGTCTGTAAAAACATTTCAGCCACAAGGCACTTCAGTCAGTACAATCACTGATTCTTCTTTCTCTGATCTGCCTTCCTGTAAGATTGCTGCCTAGAGCCTTGGGACAAGAAGGCTCAACTCTGCCTGCCTTAGTTTTTTGTTTGCCAGACAAACCCACATGGGAATTAATGACCAAGAAAGAAGCTGACCCAGGGTTTTTTAGTGTTATATTTTGGTGTGCAGTTTTGATGGGGTTTTGGTGGGGGTTTTGTGTGTGCTGTTGTTTGGGGGGAGTTTGTTGTTGTTTTAATTTCTAAGCACAGGATAAATAGGTTAAGCACTATGATGATTCAAGAGTTGTTTGTGATGAGTTTGTTGGTTGAACATGCTAAAGCAGAATTTTGCTGAAAAATAGGGTCTGGCTTACAAGTCTGACCATCTCTCAGTTGTCTGGACAGACAGCAATAGAATTTCAGATTTGTATTACAGATCCTTCTGTAAATACACCACTGACATAGACCCTTATCATGTTACAGTAAGAGGCAGTTGCTGTCTTCAGAGTTCCCATAGGCAGGGTATGTAACACCAGGAAATAAACTTACCAAACAGACCAACCCATGGGGCAAAATCTTAAAGATTTTGATCAGAGCTAGAACTTCTCTCGTTCATTTATAACAGTCATTTTAGATAACAGTGCTCACATATCACAGTAAAGTGTGCTTAATTTTTTTTTTTATAGCTCAGTCAGGACTTACTTGGGAAAAGGTATCTGAATATCTCTGATTTAAAGGCTGCTACAAGGAAGGATAAAAATGAAAAGGTATGAAGGCAGATTTGTATATCCATCAGTTTCAACAATTCCTACCGCTCCAGAAAAACTGGCATTTCTCCTCTGCTCACAAGCCCTGAAGGGATGTGGAGTGCAATGCCAATACCTGCCCCAAGCTAGAGCAGACTGTGGGAATTGGCTGCCAGACACATCTGCAGATTGAATGCTGAGCCCTGAAGAAACTTACTGTTAGAACTGTTCCCTGAAGATGTAAATAGCCAGGAGTCAAGGGCACTATATACCCACAGGGTTCTGCAGGCAGTTTAGCAGAAAGCTGCCAAGAAAACCTGATGGCTGTGGCTTGAGTCCTTGCAGCAGCAGGGCAAAATGCTGCCTGGTCCGTGATAATTCTCTATAACACCACAGAGAAGTGTCTTTCTGCACCACCATTCTGGGACGGTGTGTGTATCTCTGTCTGTGTGTGTGTGGGTCTGTCTGTCTGTGTGTGTCTGTGTGTATGTCTGTCTGTGTCTGCATGTCTGTGTGTGTCTGTGTATGTGTGTGTGTGTGTGTGTCTCTGTGTGTGTCTCTCTGTGTGTGTCTGTGTGTGTGTATCTCTGTGTGTGTGTCTGTGTCTCTGTGTGTTTGTCTGTGTGTCTCTGTGTGTGTCTCTGTGTCTGTGTCTGTGTTT
>NW_008690945.1:108283-112135 GCF_000695815.1 Acanthisitta chloris | reverse complement strand
TTGTGCACGTCTGTGTCTCTGTGTCTGTCTCTGTGTCTCTGTGTGTGTCTGTCTGTGCCTGTGTGTGTATCTCTCTCTGTATGTCTCTGTCTGCCTGTCTGTGTTTGCATGTGTGTCTGTGTGTGTATCTCTGTGTGTGTGTGTGTGTGTGTGTGTGTGTATCTCTGTGTGTGCCTCTATGTGTGTATCTCTGTGTGTCTCTGTGTGTGCCTCAATGTGTATATCTGTGTATCTCTGTGTGTGTGTGTCTGTGTCTCTGTGTCTGTGTCTGTGTCTGTGTCTGTGTGTGTGTCTCTGTGTCTCTGTGTGTGTGTCTGTGTCTCTGTGTGTGTCTCTGTGTGTGTCTCTGTGTGTGTGTTTGACCATCACCCAAGAGGTCTCCCCTCCGCGGCTCTTGCAGCACCACGGACAGCGCCCGCCGCTCTGCCCAGGACGGTGGCTGCAGATGAGTTTCTGTCCCCCTCGGTGTGACAAGGCAGGACAGCCCAGAGAGCCCCCGAAAGGCAAGGGCAGAGCTCTCAGACTGCCCCTGTCCCTGAGGGTTCCCCTGCCACCCGCAAAGTGCACTTAGCCCGCAGAAATGCTCTATGTGCAATCCATGAAAAACCATCGTTCCAGCTGTTATATCATACCCTGCACCCCACACGAATCTCTCCCCAAGAACTAAAGAAGGGAAATGCATTTCTTGCTTCCTGCATATCATGGTTTAACCACAGTCAGAAACTAAGCCCCACACAGTCACTGGCTCACTTCCCTCTGGTAGGATGGAGGAGAGAACCAGAAGAGTAAAAGTGAGAAAACTCTTGGGTTGAGATAAAGACAGTTTAATATGTAAAGTAAACTGCACACACAAACAAAGTGAAGCAAGGAATTCACTCACCACTTCCCATGGGCAGGCAGGTGCTCAGCATCCTCCAGGAAAACAGGGCTTCATCACGTGCAGTGGCCACCTTGGGAAGAGAAATGCCATCACTTCAAATACCCCTCCCCTTCCTTCTTCTTCCCCAAGATTTATATGCTGAGCATGGCACCATATGATAGGGAATACCCCTGTGGTCAGTCAGGCTCAGCTGTCCCAGCTGTGTCCTCCCAAATCCTTGTGCGCCCCCCCCCAGCCTCCCCACTGGTGAGCTGGGGTGAAGAGCAGAAAAGGCCTTGACTCTGTGCAAGCACTGCTCAGCAGTAACTGAAACATCCCTGTGTTATAAACACTGCTTTCAGCTCGAATCCAAAACACAGCCCCATACCAGCTACTGTGAAGAAAATTAACTCCACCCCAACCAAACCCAGCAGACTGCATTATCCCAAAGTGCCCAGGTGATGGGTAAAGGGCAGAAGAGAGCAACAGCTACCTGATGTTCTGTAGCAACCACATTGCCATAAGTAAACTTGCTGTTTACATGGAACAATGAGCTCAATTAATATTTGTCAAACAGAAAGGAAAAAAAAAAACCCAGAGGACCAACATCATTCCAGCTGCTCTTAGTTGTTTATATAAAGTAACAAAATCCAACTTCCATTTAATTAACTATCCCACTAACAACAATCTGCCCTGGAGCTTTGAAAGCTCTTAATACTAAAGGTTTGTCTGGAGGACTGTCACCTAGTTTGATTATAGTTTGCATAATAACATTATGTAGAGATAAGAACACTATTTGGAACTGTGTTGTTCTGCTCTCTCATGCAAATTCATATTTGGGAAAAAAAGAGGGTAGGAGAGATTGGACTTTTAATAACATACATCATCAGTATAAAAACAGAACTTCTAATGAAGTCTTTTGTATGTTTTCAGCACAGTTGCATTAAGAATAAGGAAGTGACATTTAAAAAAAAAAAAAACAAAACCAGAAAATGAAACATTTTACAGCATATTTACAGCCAGGATGGTTTATGATCGCCTCTCCCTCCAAATGTACAGATCTGTATTTGCTTTCAGGACTATTCTCTCACTCTGTGTGTGCGTGTGAATTGTATCCATTTTAACTATCCTTCAACATCTGGATTTATTCTCTTTCTTTGCCTCCATTCCTCTTCCATAGCAGAATTTTTGCTGCTTATTTTTCTCTGCTTCAGTGTCACTCACAGCAGCCATTAAAGGAATCTGCTGTCAGATGAGCAAAATATGGAGCCAAAAAGGCTAAATAAGGAGGAACATAGAAGGTGAATGATCATTTTGTGATGACTCCTACTGCCATACTTACCCCCACTATTTCTGTTGTTTATTCTATGATTCTATCTGTAGCACTGGTTAAAAATGGCAATACTCTTGACTTAAGATGCTCTTCTTATGAAAATCAGTGTGAATTTTGCCAGATTTCAGCATCACCCACTTCTACCCTCTTATTTAACATATTTGCTTTAAAAGTTGCAATTCAGCTCTGTCAATTTTCTCCATCTTTTTATCTAATACAAGAAGTTTGAAACCACAAAGACTATCAGATTTCCTTTATTGTGATTCCCTCTGGCTCCCTTCCTTCAGCCCTTCCTTTGGATACTCTCCCACTGTTTAATGAATCTGACCAAGAAAGAATCCAGTCCCATCTGCAGAATTCCTCAGCTCATGTTAGTCAGTCCTATTATTCCCCATGGATACTATCCCATTACCTGATCGCCGTAGTAGCTTTTCCATAACATTCCTCTTTAAGAAGAGTTCTGTTCACTCTGTGACTGCATGGGTGATGGGAAAATTTGTTTTATGCATGGACTCTGTCAAATACATGAGCAGCAGTAAGAGTCAGAGTTCAGCTCTAATTTTATGACCACTTTTGTTTTCAGCTGAATGCACTGGCTGAACTCGCATTGATTAGCAGAGTTCAACATGCAATTTCTACAATAAATATCTATCCCACAATTTATCCATTTTTCCTCAGATATTTTTATTCTACAGAACAAACCTGTTTCACTTTACATGGTTTTTAAATGCCTGTTTTTCATGGTCACACACTCCAGGGCTGGATGTGACCACCATCTGATGATGATAAATTATAGCAAAAGGTGGTCCCATTACTGCTGCTCCTCTGTTGTGGCTTCTCTGCTCTGAGATGTGCTACTTGTATTTTTTTCTTTTGGTTTGATTTTTCTTTGATTGTTTGCTTGGGTTTTTTTGTTTTGTTTTGTTTTTCAAACCTTTCTAGGTGACTAATGCCAACTCAACCACCAACACAGTGCCTACCACAATTTTATGAGTGTTGATTTCATACTCATCAACCATAGCATATGGGAGCCTGAACTTGGAAATTTTGGTTTTGCTAAACACTTGCAGTTAAACACTGCAATGTCAAAATAACTAATGGTTCCAGTGCAGTACGTTCTGATACTGTATAATGCATGAGATCTTGGCTGGAATCTGCAAGGTCCAGCATGTCCCAACAATCCTTACATCACTTCACATATATTTTGCCTCATCATTGCAACAAATCTTTCCTCTTAAGAAACATGAGTATTTTTTCAGATGTTTCATTCTAGCCATAGTAAATCATGAGAAACATATTCAAATTAGAGCAAAATGGAAAAGCTCCATAGAAGTGACCTGATATATGCTACACAGGACTCATTTATTCTTTTAACCCTATTGCTCTAGCTGCTCTCCGGTGTTCAGAGAGACTTGCAATGAGCATTACTTTTGGACAAGGTAAGACTTCCCCAAACAGAAGACAACTGAACCCCTGCAAATGTAACAAGCCTAGAAGCAAACAGCATTTTACACACGATTATGAATAAGTCCTTCTGGCACTAAGCAAAGATCACTGTCATCTCCAACTAGGCAATATGAAGCTGAGGCTGGATAATCTTTACCCTGGAGCAGGACAGATATTACAGGTAGAATTGACAAGGGAAATAGACCTGACAATA
>NW_008690945.1:28592-108251 GCF_000695815.1 Acanthisitta chloris | reverse complement strand
TGTCATCACTCCAGAGGATCCAGGTAAGCTAAGAGTTTCTAATTAACCGTTTCCCCCTTCACCTGTTTCTTTTCCAATATTCTAACGCCTAGATTTAAGCAGACAAAATCAAAACACATAGTCCCAGACAACAAACTCCTCCAAAGCCTTTTCTGAACATGCCCACAGTATTATATTTTCAAAAAAGCCAAAACTCCATTCTATATGAATAATAGTTCCTAATTTTGTTCTAGTAGGAAAAAGCTTTTAAGCCTGGTTAGAGTTTTACTTAGCAAAAACATTATACAACATTCTGTCTAATAGAAAATGAAGTAGAAAAGAAAATCCACTGAACTTTTACCTCTCAAGTAATCTCTCCAAGCACTGAAATGGTATTTTTAGTCATGAACCAGATCCCATTTTTTTAATAGCTTGGAGAGAAGTGGTGTACCTCAAAAACAGAACAGAAAGCATCGCTGCTGGGGGTGTGTATCTAGAAGTTCAGAAGGACTAGAGTATTTGTATTTATTTAAGCTTCTAGTTTCATACTCAGCTCCCACTGAGTATTTTAGTTGAAAAACATGTGGAAGCTTCTGGAATATTCAGGAAAATATGCCACTGAATGGCAATTTACAAAATTCTGTTGAATTCTGAAGTAATGGTTGATGTCATGTTGAATGAAGTGAAATACTTGGAGGAGTTGTGAGACAACACTGTCATTGGTATATACTTTTCCTTGCAAGGCTATGGGTCTCAACCTTTGTTCTAGTCTACAGTGAAAAGTAAAAGCTTTAAAATTACTCACACACCATTTTTTCTCCAGTTTCTCTGATGTACATGTTACCTTACAAAGCAGAAGGGAAGTCAACAGCTCTAGGAATGTGCTTCAAATCCTTTCATTTGTATCCCTGGGAAAATGGAGCTACTCTGAGTCCAGAGTCTCAATACCTGGGATCTATTCCTTGATCAATGACCTTCTGCATCTAGGAGTCAAGCTCCTATTTTAATCCTAAAACTCCCTTTGCCATCGGTGCAATAACATGGGATGATGAAAATACCCTCCCTGCATTCTGGTTTTAAATACTCAAGGCTATAATTCCCCTTCACATGACCTCTGAACCAAACCTACATATCCCTGGGTTCACACCTCACTTCATGATGGAAAGTTTTAACAAATTGTGATGAAACCTCAATAGCTGAAAGCAAGACAAAAGCATCTTTTAATCGTCAAATTAGCTGGAGGGAAGAGCTGGAACTGCTTTCAGTCAGGAAAGAAGGGGAAATCATTAAAGGAAATCATCCCCTTTTCTTTCTCCAAGTAATTAGAAGAACCATCTGTATGTTCATTTCACTACAGTTAAGGGTGCAGATTAGCATTTCAGAGAGATTTGAGTTCAACCAGCAATACTTTGATGTGTTAACGTGAATGATGCTAAAATTTCTAAGGCTTTCAATGTTATACAAGTTAAAAAGGGTACACATGTCACTTTCCAGTCACTCTTTTCAAATGACTATTCAGCAGAGCCAAATTTACATTCAGAGAATTTTCCTTTTATCTCCAAAAGCATATTTAAAAAATAATATGTTCCCATTAAAATAAATATAGTATCTGCATAATGCCCATCTATAACCCTGTGGATCTCTACTGTCAGACTGTGCAGCACACACTGCCTAATGAGACCAAAATTGTGCAAAAAGCTGATAAAAATCCAGATATAAACAAGCTAAATAAACCTTTTAGTTAGAACCGGTTTTACTCAATGGGAAAAATAATCTCTCAAATATTTCTTCTGTGATTTACAAGGGTATAGCAAAATTTCAGGCACAAAGCCATAAATAACTAAAGCACAGTGAAAAGTGAAAATGGAAAAGTTCTACAGGCTTAGTTTCACATATATAAAGCAACAATCTCTAGTGTGGGACCACCTCTGGTTAATCTGGAAACAAATCTTTCCCACTGTTAGTTCTCTGAGTGCTATAGAAATCTGCATTTGACCTGAGGCAGAATGGAAATTATAAGATAATATAATAGACCCTAAAGACCTCATAAATAAAAGACCATGGGATACCTAAATCATTCAATACAGACCTCTCCATGATTGAAATTAACTCATATGGATAAGTGAAGCTGAATTCAGTTTTCCCAAGATCCTTTGTGACTGTCCAATTCCCTTAATATAAATGTTCAGGTCATTACACAAAGTTCTGTCCATTTATTTACCAATAAAAGGTAAATTCCAGTTCCAGCAAGACTAGAATTGCCCTCTGTGAACTCCAGTCTGTCCTCATCACCCATCATTATAACTAATCAATTAACTTAAAGTAGAAATGCATGTCTCAGGAAAGACAGCCCTGAGAGATGGCCACAACTTCAAATTTCCCAGCCACAGGATGAAATAGCATCTTTTCCCTTGAAACAAAGTGAAATTTCTAAGGAAAACCACAATACTCTAGGGCTGGACATTGCAAAACACTAACAACTCTCACCATGTCTTACACACTCTTCTGTTGAGCAAAGCCAAAACCATTGGACTCCAGAGTGTCATTATTTCTGGCCCAATTTCCAGGACACTTTAATGAAAACTACCTATATTGTTTTGCTTATGGAATCAAAAAGCAAACCAAAATATATAACAAGAGAAGATGCACAAATAGAGGCCAAAATAAAATTTTAACCTGATTTATACACACATTAATTTGGCCTTTTTCAGTACCCTTGGACGTGCTTCGTGGTGAACCTGAGCTCCTCCAGTTTGGAATTTTAGTCTTCAAAACACACTTTAAGGAGGAACAGGCTGCCACTCAATCTACAACTGAGGACCTAAACCATGAAGTAACTAAGAACTTTCTGAGCAGGAGAAAGAAATAATAAGAGAGATAGAGACCGGTCTTAAACCCCTATTACTGACTTCTACAATAACTTTGCTCAAAGAAAACAGAACATGGAGAATCCTTGTCCAGATGGCAGCAGTTCAAAAAAAAAAAAAAGAAGAATGAAAAGGGAGGAAAGAAGCAATTAATTTTGCTGCATTCATTTTGCAAAAGAGCTATTGCCATAGTGTCATCTCACCACCATATCCAAGAGTCTTGTTCTTGAGTTGAGGTCAAGGATTTTACCCAGACCATATTAAAGTGATGTGGCTAATGTACTCTATTGATTCATTTGATTTCAATTAGATGGCACATTGTGGCGTATCAACCTGATTGAATTTGAACACATATCCAAAAGAAATGATAATCTGTAATTCCTCTCAGCATTCAAGTTTCCTAATAAGAGAGTTACCTGCTAAAATAGATCTCAATTAATAAGTGTGATATTCTGTGGCAGAGTATTCACAGGGACTGAATTTAGTCTAGTGAGATATATCTCCCTGGGCTCTGTTGAACATGAAGCTGAGAGAAGGTAGTTAAAAAGCAGCTAAATTCATCTACCGAATGATTTGGAACCCAAATTTATCAGTCCCTTATCAAATCCCAAAGGAGTCCATCCTGAGTTTCACACTTTAAAGCCTGCAAGCACTTTTTGTGAAAAAAATGAGATTTTTCTGTCACTTCTGGTTTTTTGCTGTTCTGTTAAACCTAATTGGTTTAAGAGCTGTTAATATATGTCAGGATTATATTCTTTGATTAACACCCTTGATTCGATTACTGAGGCTCTCTTTAACTAACACTTTTTACTATAAAGCATATAACTTCAACATGAAAAGGGCCTAGAAGGTCAGATCTGAATGAGCAGAGTAAAATAATTTAGTATAGCCACAGTGCTTGCCCATACAAAATACCCCATTATCAAGGGAGCAGTTTCCCTTCTGTCCCATTTCTCTCTGAAGTAAATGCTGCTTGACTACAATGAATCACAGCAGACAGTGTTTCCCATTATCAGAACAGCAAAAGTAGTCTATAATTCACAATAAAGCAATTTTTAAGCCACTTGAAATGCTTTTTGCACTTAGAGTTACTCTTTTTTGCTGCCATGGACAGCACGAGTAACCTCTATCTAGTCTAGCAGCTTAGTTGCTATACACAGACTTATTTCACATCACTGAAATTATACACTGCTTGAAGGCTACCAAAATGCTGTAAAAGCAGTGAGGAAGAAGCAAGACAGCAAAGAGATCACAGAAACTGTGACCAGCTGTGACCTACTTCACATAGATGAGGCTTAGAGGAGATATTCACAAGCATTTGCTCATTTGTGAAAGGTGAAACAGAAACAAAGCTCTGAGAGTCTGAAATGCAAAGACTGGGATATCTACACATCCTTGTCATGGGAAAAGACATTGCTGGAGAAAATTGTATGCATCAGGTTATCAGGTATCAAATACTTTGTCTATAAACCATGGAAAGAGATCCGGAAGGCTCAGCAGGGGAGTACGTTTGGTGCCAAGGAGTGGGCAAAAGAAGCCACATAGATTCCCCTACATTTCACTATACTAACCTGATAGAGTCTTCCAAGTCATGTAACAGGGTCATAGCCTTGCTGCTCTACAGCCACCATCACCCTTGACAGCAGAGCTGGAAGAGATAAAGTCAGCTGCCATAAACAATCACCCTTGACAGCAGAGCTGGAAGAGGTGAAGTCAGCTGCCATAAACGGCTGCAGCTCAGTGGCTTCCAGAGTCCGAATGGGTGTCAGTTATCCAACTGGGGAGCCTAAAACTACTCAACTGGAAGCACAAGATGTTAACTCCAGCCGAAAAAGGAGTTATCCTGTTGTAAGACTCAGGAGGGGAGAGACATTCTGCTTGTAGGGTATTCTTGACACCAGGCAGGACAATGCAGTCTGCATTGTACCCACACATGATGGAGTCTTCTTCTTCAGTGACTTTCAGCCACTGACTGCCATGTTAACAACCTGGGGTCCTCCATAAAAAAAAAAAACACAACCAAAAACAACCAGAAGTATGAAATCCTGGTTACATAGACAGATATCTTATATTTCCCATACCACAGTAGCTGTCTCACACTCATGTCCATTCTGACCTTCCCACCACATTGTTCTCGGCTTCCCATTAAAACCACCAACTGGTGAGGACTCACTGGCACTGGAAATATCTAGTAGTAAAAGTCAACATTAGAGATAGAGATGAAAAGAAGCTAAAGAACTAACTCTGTTGTGGAACTCATTTGTTAACCAGATGTTTCCCAGGTTTTCTAATCCCAAAATAACATAATCTGTCACAGGAACCCTCACCCACTCCCACACATGTACTGTGCTATCACAGCTGCTAAATTTTACAAGTCAATAAAAGTTTGGTGTTGAAAGATTGGTCTTTCTGCCTGAAATTATTATGCCTAATTATTTTATACAGATGTTATCTATGTATACACAACTATCTACAAAATATCCACATATTTTGAAATGGGAAAAAATTGCAACTCAAAAAATAGGTTACATGGATAATTTCAGATGGCAATGAGGGACAGTGATGAGTGAAAAAAAGTGTATGAGAAGGAACATGAAGAATCATGCAGTAAATTGAATATATAAACTATTATTCATATGCTATATATAAAGCATGAATCATACATGCTTTCGATGCTTTCTTAATTTGAGCTCATGCCTCATTAGGAATATGATTCAGGAATATAAATGAGACTTGAAAGATTTCAATATGGAAGGAGAGAAACAGTATATAGTGATGCCTGTGATGGTCTTCCAACAATCAACATTTTAGGCTTCTTTAATCCAGTGGTTTAATCCAGAGAGAATTGTTCCATTTAGGCTTCTTTAATCCAGTGGTTTAATTGTTCCACGTGTTTTCCTTCCACAGACTTGTCTAACTTTATGCTGATTTTCATTCATCCATATCCAAAACAATCTGCCAAAAACGTGCCACATTTTAACTATGCAGCTTTGGTCTCAAAGCCTACTGCCTGATTGATGACTTTATGGGTTTCTTCCCAGCTTGGGCTTCCTCAAGTTCCACCATAAATTTTCTTGCTACACTGAACCCATAAAGTTATCGATCAGTCAACAAACTCAAAAACCTAAGCCACATAATTAAAACATGGCACTTTTTTTCGGCAGGCATCCTGTCTGAATTCCTGACTTCTTTAACCTACAGACTAAGCAAAAAAAAATTTATTCTTACGTACTTCTAAAGACACAGCTTGAACTTCAACACAGCAGAGTACAGAGCCTGCAGTACCTGGAACTTCTGCATAATTAGAAAAAGATACTGTTGGGATGTTGTCACAAAAAGTGATCAAGATAGTAGATATTACATGAAACAGAGATATCTAATTGTTAAATTTTAATAAGCCTTTGTTCTCTGTCCCTTCCTCAACAATTTTCTCTTGTCTTCATTAGTTAATTAGTTCTGCCTGGAGCAGTAAGCTTGTGGTGCTTAGGGAAAATAATACAGAAAATCGAGAGACCCTCAGAAGCTTTGATCATTTGTTCACTCATTTTAACCTACAAATCTTTCAATCTTTTTTCCCCTTTGAAAATTCTTGCTATGAAGCCCCACAGGAGATTTTCATATGCTGCTGCTGAGGTCCTTTCAGGTGAACATCTTGTAAACACCTTCAATCTCATGTTGCTGTTGAGTTCTCCACAGGAGCTGAATGTCATGGAATAAACACATTAGCCAGCTAGTCAGAGCTTCTCCAAATGATTAAACATCTCTAGAGGGATATCAAGCATTTGAGTAAGTTCAGCATTTTTTACTTGAAATTTCAGTCCCTTAACAAAATCCAGGAGAAAGCAGCCCTGAAACCATGGTGAGCTGGACAGTTATTCCCTAGTTATCACTGTAATAAGTTACCATGAGCCTCATCCAAAATCAATGATGGTGTTTACTTCTGCATACAATATTCACTTATTCTTTGTCCTGCAATAACTTTATCAAGTCATCATTTAATAATGAAGACTATCATCCATCTCTTATTCATCTTAACAAGGTCAGCAGCTAAATCTCAGATGAACAGAAACCAAATCTTTTTGAAAACTCCTTGCATATGATCTGGAAGCAATATTGATTTAGTTTGCATAGTTAGTGCTAACAGCTATAAATACTACTAGAGGGAAACACAAAATATGTTTTAAAAATTTTCTTCCTTCTCCAAGTAATAAACTGCATCATTGACCTTTTTGTTCAAGTGCTATCTACATGAGATTCACACATTTCCCAGCAGAGCCTCTGATTTCAAATTAGGCAATTTATTGGAATTTAAACTAATTTGTAATTTAAAACTATTCATAATAGCATTAGGATTATTTTATTTACTGGATGACTGGAAAGTTAATATTGCAGCAATGAATTTCCCAACTTAAATTGTTTCCAGAATAATAATCATACCGTAAAAGCCTGAATATAACTGTCTTAAAATATATGTTAGTGAAATTCACAACCCGAGACAGAGGTATATTTCCCAACACCTCTGTTGAGTAGAATTTGTTTGTGATATTAGCCTATTAAAACATCAGATGGAGGTCAAATGAGGAGAGCAGCATTAGGAGTCAGAAAGTCCTGAGTTGTCCTTATTCTGCCTTTGCTTGAACCTCAGGAGAGCAAGTGGTATTTTAAACACACAGAGTACTTCAGGCACTTACCCCTGCAACTATTAATCACAGAATATTCTGTTCTGAAGTATTAAAGAGTGAGAATTTATTAGTACTTTATTCTGAGGATGTACAGGAATGAAGACTTTGTGAAGATGGCATTCCAGATCCTCTGATAAACCTACCAAAACAGTAGATGACCTTTTAAAAATGTGTACTTTGCTAAAGGTTACCTATTCTGATTTTCCAAGACCTGTCATAGGAGAGGAATTTGACTGATAAAGCACTTGAGCTCTGGATCTTTTAAAAATCACCTTCCTTTTCAGTTTCAAGTCCCTTGCCAGCTCAAGGCAAGGACAGCCAAGGAGTGCTGGTGGCTTCATGAGAAGTGTACAACTTCACAGACTCAGGGAATGGTTTGGGTTGGACCTTAAAGATCACCTTGTTCCAACTCCCCTGCCATGGGCAGGAATGTCACACACCAGACAGGTACTCACAGTCCCATCCGACTTGGCCTCAAACACTTCCATCCTTCAAAGCCTCCCAGCTCTGCTCCTGTACTCAACTCCGCAGAAGCAGAAGAGACTTTTCTTCTTTTGTCATTATGGTCATGTCCATGTCCAAATTTCCACAAGCCTGTGCTAAGCTAACCAGCCAACCAGTTGTAATGTCAAGGCTGCTATTAGAGTTCAGAGGTTGATGTCCTTTGAAATGCAGAACTCCTTTAAATAGCAGAACCAGCTGATGTAGCTCTCGGTTCCTCTCCCTGCCTCCTGCTGCTGATTTGCTCCTGCCCCTCAGGTCTGCCACTGGAAGTGTTTGGGGAGTTGAAAAGCAAGATGGTTTGAGGAACTGATCTTGTTTAAAAATAGCACTGTGAAAAGCAAAATTACTAATAAGTGTGGTTGGTTCACAGGCTGTTCCCAAGCCACTGCACCTCTGACTAACTGCAGAGCCCCAGGGGACAGAGGTGGACAGACTGCAACTCTGGCACTGTCCCTTGTGTCTTTCTGATAATGGCAAAAAACATGTGGGTGTTTGCAAAGAAAAAGGAAAAAAAAAGGTCCCCATAGGTCCTAATAAAAAATTCCAGACTGAAACCCAGAAGAGTCAATGAACAGCTCACTGATTCCCAGGAAAAGCTTGTTTGACCAGATTAAGTAACGACCCTATTGCCCTCATTTCAGAGTGTCACTAGAGAGGCACATTCATGTATTTTTAACCTTTTCCTGTGCATGTTCTGGTGTTACCCAATAGATCCAGCTAATTTTTGCTACTTCCCGCCTGCACACATATTTTTCAGTAAGTGGCAGCCAGAATCACATGAGTCATCCTCAGAAATTATCTTTTCCTACAAAACTCTAATGGGTACAAAATTCCAGACATCTCCTAACAACTGACCCCACTACTGAGTCCCTCCTGTAAGTGGCATTGCCGGTTACTTCAGTCACACGTAACAGTCAGTAATGATGGAGAAAGAGCCTTTTATGCACAATTCCCAGCTGTGAGCAGAGGGACTCTGGCTGTTGGCTGAGCTAACTGATACACTGTTGTTTCCCACTCCACACATGAGAACAGAGAAGGACTTGAGGTTTGGGTTAAAAATCAACACAGGCTCAATGCAATCTCTGTTTTTCAGCAGAGACTCAGTGAGTCCATAGCAGTGTTCCATTGAAAAAGTCCTAATGGGAATCAGATTCCCCAATATACTGCCCTGGACAATCAATAGGAATCCTTTGAAGGATTTGATCTGAAGATTCGATGATTCCAGTGGAAGATTTTCTTTGATACTTTCCATATTAGCCTGTCATAACTTTTTCTTTTAAGCCTTGGTTGCCCTGTATAACAATTAGTTTTAATGGGTATAAACAGGTATAAAAGGGATTTTTGGAAAGAGATGACTAAGTATTTAAAGTGTCCTTGAGTAGAATTAATAAATACAGATATAAATAAAAAGAATGAACCACATTGAAAATCGTTTGAACTTAAAAAATCAAATCTTATTGACATCCATAGAAATGAACTCAAATGGAGAACAGTGAAATGAGAATTATCCTTTCATCTACAGAAATTATTGGAAAGTAGTTAGACAAGGTAATTGTTATGCAAATGTAGATCCAATGCAATCACCAGGCCTGGGAGTATTTCCTAAGAAAGCATGTTCATCCTTCCTAACATGTTATATCTGCCCCATTCCAACAGCCTTTGAGTCTGGCTTTTCTAATCAGCCCCATGTACTGTGTGTTGAACAGAAATAGTTGTAGTTATGAATATTCTCACACAAACACATTTTATATTTTCCATGAGTGTTGTGGTTTAAACCCAGCCAGCAACCAAGACCCATGCAGCCACTCACTCCCTCCCCCACCAGCAGGATTGGGGAGAGAAGCATAAAAGCTATAAAACTCATGGGCTGAGATAAAAACAGTTTAATAGGCAAAACAAAAGCTATGTGCATAAGCAAAGCAAAACAAGGAATTCATTCACTGCTTCCCATAGTCAGGCAGGTGCTCAGCCACCTCCAGGAGAGCAGGACCTGATCACATGTAACTCGGGAAGACAAATGCTCCAAACTCCAAACATTCTCCCTTCCTCCTTCTTCCTCCCTCTTTAGATACTGAGCATGATGTCATACCCCTTTGGTCAACTTGGGTCACCTGTCCCAGCTGTGCCTCCTGCCATGAACCCTCAACTTCCTTGCCAAAGTGGCAGTTTGAGAAGCAGAAAAGGCCTTTGCTCTGTGCAATCACTGCTCAGCAATAATGAAAAACATCTCTGCCTTATCAACCAATTCAGTACAAATCCAAAACATAGCCCCATACTAGCCACTGGGAATAAAATTAACTGCCTCAGCCAAAACCAGCACAATGAGTAACAAATGTGACTGATGAAGAAATCTGTGCTAGTTTACATAAGCCTTTGTAGAACATTTAATGCACTGGCACATGACATTTGAATTAAAATAATGCAATACACACAAAAGCAATATATTGTAGAAAGGAAGCTCAAAAGTAGATGTCATATACCTGAAAGAGTAAAAGGTTAACACACCATCTCAGGGGAAAGGTTTATTTGGTCATCTCAATTTGCAGATCTCAAAAGGGATAGGTCAGAGCAGCCACCAGAGAATGAAATGACACCATGTATTGCAGAGGGACAGAAAAGCAGATATCCCTGCACACATCAGCCAGCCTTCCTACAGCCTTGGCTAAGAGTATAGGGACATAAATGGCCACAGATGCCAAATTACCACTTGTCAAATGCAAAACTGTCTTGTGGACCAGCTTTAACCTTGTGATAAAAATAAGCAGTGCTTGGAGGAAACTGAGAAAGATACAGTTGTCACACAATCCCCACTAAGCAAGCTTGTATGTGCATGCATAGTTATTACAGAGCAGCTAGAGGAGGCCATGGTGGCTTCTAGCTGCCAGAGGATAGCAATGCAAAGCACAGCACTGTGAGGGCTACCATGGGGAAAATTAACTCCATCTCAGCCAGACCCAGCACAAGGTCAAACATCAGCTCTGGGTATCAAAGCAGAGTAATATCCTCCCAAGGGAGAGGAATGTTTGATGACAAATGATCCAGCCTCACAAGTAGCAGACCTGAAGTCCAGTTTAGTGACAGGTCTCATGAGTCTTGTTGATGGATCAACTACAGTCCCTGACTCCAATGTTCTCCCAGTCCTGTCCTCACCTTCTGCATGGCCTCACTGCTCAGACCTAACCAGTCCCATTTCCTGAGGTGCATAGTCAGCTCCCGAGGTAGCCTATCCTTCTCAGAGTACCCATCTCCTCAAACAGCCAGGAAAACCCTGCTGCACCAGGCTGGTGGCTGTGCCTGCCCCACTCCTGCCATTTATAGTGCTGTGGCTGCGTGCTGAGTATTTGCATTGCTATTTGCTCTTTCTCAGTTTCTCAATACCCTCTCAAAAGTGCCAGAAAAATAAATACTCTGGGGCTGCTTTTCCTTTTTTTTAGGGAAAGACTCAAAAGACCACAATATGAGTTCATCCAAGAGGAGGTTAAAAGATAAAGATGTTCCTATTCATACGGACACGATGAGAACATCTGATAATAGAGGGACTATTAATCTACAAAAGGCATAATGAGAGCTGGAGGCCAAAGCTGGAGCTGGATAAATTCATGCTAAAAATAAGGCACAAAACATTAGCTATGAAGTTAACTGCACATTAGAGCTATTTTCTGAAAATATAGATTTTCTGTTGCTTAAAATCTTTCTAAAGGTTTTCAGATTTAAGGGCCTTTCTAGAAGGTATTCTCCTGCTCACATAGGATTTACAAGCTTCAAATAATGATTGAGGTTGCTTGTGCCATACACAGGATTCAATTAGCTAGAGAAATCTCTTCTTCCCTAAGGACAATAAACTCCTCAGGCAGTGAGAGGACTTGTGTGTGCATTAAGAGTTAAACCCTACATTGCTGTCTGATGTACATACCTTTCTTCCTTGTCTGGGATTTGATTGTGCATCTTGCTAAGAATTTTTACTTCTATTTAAAGCCATTGGTAAAGATGTTCATGAACCACATGCTACATCCCTAGGTTAGAAGCATATGAATTTCAGATTGAGCCTGGAATAAAAGGATCTGTGATGACGAAGGCTCAGGAGTGAAATTAAATTAAACTACAGGGACAGCAGCTGAGCATTTCCTAAACAAAAGGCTGGTACTGGAACAAATATTGACATATTTAACAGTTAGACAGAAGCAATTCAGGAACACTGTGTGTGTTCATTGTGCTTTATACAAGCATGCCTCACTCCTTGTGCTATTTTAATCAGGCAGCAATGCACAGAATTAAGACACACTTCTTTCATCAGACTGACTCTCCTCTGCATGCCTCTGCTTCTGCTCCATCTGTAACCCTTCTCACAGTAAAGAGAGATCACCACAGAGCACAGGGATTATGTAGGTGGGTTTTTTTTAAGGTGAGGGAAGGCAAGACTTCTAGCTCCCTATGAACTAAGCGAAGGAGCTGCTCCCAAATCCAAGGATAATCATGGAAATGTTCCTACAGGTGACAGTAGACTGTGTATCTGGCCAATATTTCTGTAAAATTTTTTTTTTTATAATAATGCAACATACCTGAAATAGCTCTGCAGGTTGGGTTTAACATTTGGGTTTGGTTTTGTTTTGGCACCAGTTGTTAAAAAACACATGATTTTGAATGCCATCCTGGAGGAGGGTTGGAACTGTATGAAGTCCTTAAATGGATCCATAGTTAGCCAAAAAATAGCCCTATAACATTAAACAAGTTCAATGTGTTTATTATTATTAGAAAAGTAGACTCTTGTAATATCTATCACATACCTGCTCAATTCTCAGCATCTGAGTCTTCCCAAAGAGGTCCATTGCATACAGAAATACCCATTTCCAATGTGTTGGGAAAGTTCCGCGCAGGGAAGCAAGCGGCCGACTCAGTGTGAGTGATAAAGCAAGCTTCAACTTTATTGTCTGACAGGCTCTTTCTTATACAGTGCATGGCAAGCATATAACTATCAATCATTTATAATTGGCTAAGCTCTAAAGATAGCATTCAGGTACTCTCCCTTCTTGCAGTTACAGCTGTGAGGATTATCGCTTACTTTCTCAGGCTTGGCTGCATTCCTAGCTGTTTGTCTCAAACTTGTTTGTCTCACCCTCAAGGACAACTTGCCCCTACCATCTGCCAAGCTGAGTTACTCCCTCTCTATATATAAGTTATCTCCAGAGCCTTGCTTGTACACTGCATTCCCAGGTGCGTTCCCAGGACTGTCCCCGTGCGTTCCCAGGGGACTGTGTCCTTGCTCTTTTTGGCCTTCCCCAGGTGCATTCCCAGGATTATGTCCCCGCTCTCTTAGCCATTCTCCAACACCAATGCATTTCTTTGGTAGGTGTAGAGAACAGCACTAAAACCCCTTGAGCCCATGAAGTTGGTTCTCTCAGCTGCCTGCTCAAATCCACCTCTTCCCTGTCCCACGTTGTGCCCTGCACATTTCTGCTTTGCCAGTGTTAGCAGCTGCCACATCACACTTCATGTTAGTGGTGTTGCAGCTTCATGCACTGCCAGGCAGGATGGCTGTCCCTGCTCACTCAATAAATATTGGATTTTTCAGTTTGAGGCAAGAAAGAAAAAAATATTCTATAACCTTGGCTTAGGGTCGACAGTACCCAAAAAAGAAAAGCAGTTTGACTGGAGCGAAACAAAAATGAGCTACAAAAATTTCATCCTGGGCTGTGCTTTACTGGGGTTACTTCAGCTTTTCTTCCAGCTTCAAAATGTAACATCGGTATGAAAAGCCAAGGTTGCTTTTTGAAGAAAAACCAGTGACATTAAATTAAATATCTGACAATTTTTTGAGTGAACTTTTTTTTCAAAATGCTGAGGCAAGACATGTTTTTAACATTCCTTGTCCTTCTTTTCTTCTCTAACACAATCTGTTTCCTAAGTTCAATTGAAATTCACAAGTAATTTCCCTCCTCCCCATGCTCTCAAGAAACCCTTCAGTCCTGTGGTGAATTCACTACTCACAAAACAGATTTGAAAAGACTTAAATGCATAACAGTTATTACTATTCAAAGCTGAAATAGCCTAAACAGGAAGAACCTATGAAAAAGAGGGAGAGCAACTTCTTGCATGGTGAGATAGTGATAGAAGAAGGGGGTTTTCACTAAAAGGAGAGATTTAGATTAGATGTTAGGAAGAAATTCTTTGATCAGAGGGTAGTGAGACACTGGCAGAGGTTGCCCAGAGAAGCTGTGACTGTCCCATCCCTGGAAGTGTCCAAGGCCAGGTTGGATGGGGCTTTCAGCAACCTGGTCTAGTGGGAGGTGTCCCTGCTCATGCAGAAGGGTTGGAACTGCATTATTTTTAAGGTCTCTCCCAATCCAAACCCTTCTGTGATTCTAAGATGACTAGGATCTCTTCATCAATGTGGTAGTTGAACTGAAAGCCCAAGTACTCTCCTGATAGGACTTGAGCCCTTCCCAACCAGGAATTTCAACAGTGTTTTGTTAGATGGTCTCATGGAAAAAAGAATTAGGGTGGAGTATCCTTTCCTTTTCCTATTGTCTTCCTCTCTACAGATTTTTCCAGTGCTACAAAAGAAAGGACATCTGCACTGTCAGAAAAGGGCTGGTGGACAAAAGTGGCTCCTTCAGTCCAAAGCTTGGACATATTCAGCTGAGCATTATTTCTTACATCACCTTTGGGTGTAACAAGCTGTTTGCCCTCACAGCTACACCTGCCAACCCTGTGCCTGGCAACCTCCTCTTAAAATGATGGCCATCATTTGTAAGGTATACTCTGTGTCCGTCCTTAAAGATAATTGTGCTGTCCATGCTTATATAGGAGTCAGGACATTGAGTTTAACGCTCTGAGTTCATGTTCCTCAATTAACTTTAAATTTCCCTAGGGTTGTCTCAAGACTCAAAGCATCATTCAGGTAATGGCTCTGTTCCTCCAAGCAGCAACTCCTCTGTCCTCATTATAACCAAAGCTCTAGGCCAGTCACTGCATGATGCAACCCAACAAAGCCTTGCTGATGTCAGCAGAGATGGGGTGAGGATCTTCTCTCTTGCTTGCAGCTTCTGTGCCTGCAGTTCACAGGCTGTACCCTCAGACAGCTGCCACGTGTTTCACTGGTGAGCAGGTTCCTCCCATCACTAACCTCAGCTCCAACAGGTCGCTGCAAGTCCTTGACGGGAACAAGCAAATGACACGAGCAATGCCAAGTAAGAGCAAGAAATAACAAACCTGCATAAACATTGGTATTTTTAACCAACAAGAACAGTAAGTCCTGACATTAAATAGGTTTATACTGTCCAGGCTGCTGCTATTCCCAAAAGCATGATGGAAATGCTGCCCAGACCTCTACCACACTGCATGACTAGGAACAGCAGCTGGACTACCTTGGGGCTTACTGTGTCCAATGCCAAGTGGCACACACGAGTAGCAAAGCCCAGCTGTCCTCTAATTGCTGACTGATGGTTTTATTTCATGAAAGGTACTAAATCAAATTCTCATCCAAGTCCATCTGACCGACATGGCAAGGAACTGGGTGTTCTTGGGGAAAGGTTTAGACTGCTAGAGAAGTAAAAAGCACTTGTTGACCTTTTTCAGCCAAGATTTTGTCAACAAATCTGTGCCCTCACCTAAACAGACATTGTAGTACAAAGTATCTGTAGTCCATAAAAATTTCTATTCTGACCAAGAGATGTAAGCAACTCAAATTTGAAATATTCTGCCAGGCTGTCCCATCATGTTACTCCCTGGTAATTTAAATTTGGGAAACAAGACTAAGCCTCCAGCTGTCATCCTGTATGATATAACCCCTTTAATAAATAGATTCAGCTAAACATCAAAAGATTCTATATTTTCTGTCCATGTCCTGAGGGCCAGGTACAAATTCAACCACTGCATAAGGAACTTCTTCAACTTGTAATTGAAAAAGTCTGGTGACAACTTAATGATAACATGGTCCTGTCCCCCAGCAGTGGGGAAGGCTCATGAATGGAACCTGAAATATTGGCTGTACTTTTTTCAGGTTCTGTATGCCCTGACCTTACAAGAGGCAATAAAAGGGAAGGCACAGTGGCACTAGGTGAATACCATGAGAGGTAAGAGCAAACTGGCATCCTGATTGTCCTCCTGTTCCTCTTTCAGTCCTCAAACCTGTTAGGTGACCATGGGGTCACATAGAAACTCCACCCAAATCAAAGCTGTCTCATGCAGAATACCAATCACAACTGCAAATAGTTTGTGGGCTAAAGAATTATTCTAATCATCTTGCAACAAGGCACATAAAGGATATACTGAATTTGGTAACAGATTTATTCTGTCAATATTTGGCTACTATGATGAGATTTCTGAAGAAAAGTTGTGAAAATCCTTCATTGTTTCAATTGCAATTCGGTTCTATAAATTATTTGCAGAGAGGCACTGGGGCCTATCTCATCACCCAGGTTTCTAATCTGTGTGACAAGTACAAAATAAATCCCCAAGCAGTTTAAAATCTGGCTAGAATAACCTGGTGTTTTCCAAAACTATGACAGAAAGAAGTGTAATGGAGAAACTGTTCATCAGCAATATACTAACAGCTGGCCAATTTTGGTTTAGACTGTGTATCAGCCCTACTGTCTTTCATCAGAGAGACTGCAAAGAGTGAGTGGAGGCCCTTTTTAAATGTGCTTGTTTCCACTGGCAACCAATGGAACAGAAAGACAATCAGATTTAATCAATTGATTTCAATGTGCCATTTTCAAATAGGTTTTCTTTAAATGATTTAAGAGACAAAAGGAGGGAGAGGAAAGTCAAGCAATAAACTGTAATGATTCTCATTAACTGCTATGAATTGACTGTTTCATAGTTTAATTTTGGCAAGAACTGTGAGCTTTTCAGATTTTCTTCAGATGAAATCTTATTTGCAAGCAAAGCCACAAAACTTAAATCTCGCCTCCAATCCTTTTGTTTGGATGCTGCTTTCAGATTGGGCCCATTTTAATTCAATTTTCCCCAGAATTGTGAAGAATCAAAGTAACTTTTTCTGTCTAAAATGCCATCTGCCTTTCTCCTAAATAAATCTTGATACATGAATCATCTGTATTTTTACGCTGTTGCCAAAAGGACGTGAAAACCTTATACCCAAATTGGAAATGCAATGAGGCTAGATGACATTTGCAAAAAACGCCTCTTGGAATAGTTTTCCACCTAACCTTTAGTAAGTCTATTTTCCATATATTTATTACTGTCAATAGAAGAACATTATGTTCTGGAATAAAATATTTACAGAATTTCTGTCTTTGTTGCTTAGGTCTCCTGTTTCAAAGAACCATTCAAAGGCTTTTAAACTGTTCACCATATCACTCCTGTCAAGTGGTACTTTTGCTGGGCTCTCTGTCCTGGTTTTTTATGGTGTATTAATGCACATTGGGATAGTTTTTCCTTGAAATATAAAGTAACTTGAACCAGCACCACAGAACACATCCAGCTCACAGACCTTACATTCCTCATGCTTGATTTAATTTTTAAATAGATCGAAATCTTTGCTGCACCCTGTTCAGACTCCTCAGCTTCCACTTCAGCATGTCTGGGGCAGCTCCTGACTCACAGCCAGCATGTAACCAAACCTTTTCTTTTCTCTTCCATGCTGCTTTCCTCTTTATATTTCCCCATCCTGTATTAACCCTCATGTTCTCTGTGAGTTTTGGCTATTTGTTAGCAAACAGGCACACATGTAGTGGTGTTTTTTTTGCAGAAGCTGTAATGTACTCTGATGCCCTGACATCACAATATCTGTCTTTTTTGTGTGTGTGGTGTTTCTCCTGGGTTGTTTTACCCCATTCCTTGTCAGTGTCCAGTAAGTGTGTTACAGGAATGTAAGTAGAAAGGAAGATTCTTGCCCTTACATCCTGGATTTGTTTTGCTTGCTTCCCTCTGATCTCCCCTGTTCTTTTCTTAACCCTTATTTTATGTTTTCTTGCATGATTCCATTTAAGCTGGTTCACAGATACACATTTCATGGACAGTCTAACCATATATTATTTATAGCTCTCAGGGGAAAGAACAGAAAGCAAACAAAACACCTGCTCTTTGATGAGAAAAAAAACTTGCATGATGTTTTCCAAGCCACCACCTTGTGATGAGATTACACTACCTGGGAATTTGCCACGATAGCCTAAAGTGAGAATAGGATGTGCACTGCCAACCCACACTGTTCTCAGAGCTTGAAAACCAGTTCCAGTTCCTCTTTGTAACAGATCTGTTGTTTCAAGCATTTGTCATTATTCATAGCCTTTTCTCAACAGTTGCACAATTCTTCACATTTAATGAGGAGATTGAAAAGTTGGTAAACAAGTTGAGGAAGGTGTAAGATAATAGGGAAAAGGTAGACCGGATATAGATTGCACTGAGTGAATACCAAACATAAAGACAAATCCTTTGTGATTTATTCAGTAAAACAATGAACCAATCCAGATTTCTAAATTCTCACAACAGGCAGTAATTCTCTGCTGGACTGAAGGTGAGAGGTGATACTGGTACACATGAAAAATAGGTCAGGAGAACATTAATTATATTTCAAAGTACTGATAAACATGACCTTTCAAACATTCATTGCTGGTAAGAGAGCAAGAACAGGAGATCAAAGTTCAAGCAGGATTTTAATTAGATGCCTTGTTTACTGTGCTCTGTCAGACACATGATAAGAAGGAACTTTTCTTGTCTGCAGACATGCTCTGTATGGCACTTCACTTCCTCCAGCATGTTAGAAGTTGGCCTGATGCAGAGGGAATCTGATGCAGAGATACAAATGTGCAACTTGGCACACAGGCATTGAGGATACTGTCATTGCCTTTCCCCATAGTGGGCACAGACAGACTCTGATCCCAGGCAGAGGTCACCTATCATTTGGAGACAACATGTTTTTTACCTTGTTTTGGGTCATGCCAAAGCATATCTCTCAAGATCACCACGGTTTGCCACAAAGCAAACAAGCCCAAAGGAGAAAATATAGGTGTTAGGGCTGGATGTCAAAAGACAGGACATGAAAGTCCACAGGGCTGGCAACATTCTGCTCTAGCAATAAGGTTTCAGGCTGTATCCTGCTTTCTTTCCTCATAGTAATTAATATTTCTCTCCCAGGAGGAAGGAATACTATTCATTTCATATGATTAAACAACAGATCAATAAGGGGCAACTATGATTCATTCAATACCTGACAAATTAGATAAAAAGCATCATTCTGCGTCTGCCCTAAAGAAGAAAATTAGAAGATAAAAGTAGACATCTAGGCAGTTATAAAATCACAACAGTTTTCCTCCTTTTCCTCCATTTCTGTCTCATTAAAGCAGAAATTACAAATGGCTTTATTATCCTGTGTTCAGCAGACAAGTGTCGTGGCAGCGAATAGTAAAGCCATTTTTAATAAAAATCAGGCAACTTAAGAATATAAATGTAAAAGAGAATCAAAGAAGACTTTCAGGAGAAGATTGTTATAGCCTATATTAGCCTCAAAACATTCTGCCTGAGTCACTAAACTGAGATTTCACAGATCAGGAGGCTGATCTCCAAAGTATTTTATGCTTTTGTATTTTGCAAACCAGAAACCAGGTTTGCTTTCTTCTCATGTGCTGTCCTCCAGCCAGCCCTACTGCTAAATCCACTAGACAACAGCTTGTCAAGGACCTGAAATTATTGTGGCTTTTGCATGATTGTTAGAGAGATTATCAACTAGATATCCTGTCAATCTACTGACTGCTTGGAGTTTTGATCTCGCAGTGAACAGACACTTTTTATGGCACTATTTCTGCCTGATGAGTCTAAACACCATATCAACTAGGGGACTGTCTACTGGTTTGGAGATGAGTTGTGTGACCAGAGGTGGTTAGGGATTTTCCATCTCACAAGTCAGGAGATTGCTACACAACACCATACAACTCATTTCCACAAGACAGAGCACATTGAGAGAGGAACATGCTGGTGAATATTTCTGAATTATAATAACTTAACTCCAGCTGTTTTCATTATCCTCTGACGGGGATAGAAACCAAACACAGTCAATTCTGAACATAATGCAAGACATTTTTTTCTGGTTCATGGCAATGCCTTTTAAAATGTGTCTTGCAGTGGAGTATCAAACATTTAAAAAGTGCCTGCTTGCTTCTGTGAAGAGCCAAGTATTGTGCAACACAATATCGAATTTCAGTCATTAATTACATGCTGCCAAATTCAGCTGTGCAACCTGTGGTTTTCCTGAAATGCTAGCAGTTGTTTCAGCTAGTCCTTATGGCTCTGCCTCAAAACCTATTAAAATTGATCAACAGCTCTCTATTGACTTCAAGTGGTCTTAAACAAGATCCTCAATGTCGGGGCGATTGCTGCAAAAAAAAAAATAATAGACCAAGGCTCTAGACTTTTTCACAGGGGAATAGAAATTAGATCTTTGGAGTACAGCATTCATTAAAGGATCAGTATCCATTTAAAAATATATAAAGTTACTACTACAAAGAGGGAAACTATAGGCAAGAATCATCTCTGGGCCTCTGAACAGTCTGTGGATTTTCTGTTAGGTTTGTTGTCCAAAGCCAACTGGAAATGGCTTCAGTTTTCCCTGAAACCTGAAGTAAAATTATGTCTCACCAAAATGCTCTGCAGATGGGAGGCTTCTTTTGAACAATTGCAGAAAAGAAGTAAAATAGTTTAATTAAAAACTGTTACTTTGGTGCTTTATGGGAATGGAACCTTGGCTTCTTTACAATTCCAGTTTCATAGAATCATAGAATCAACCAGGTTGGAAAAGACCTCAAAGATCATCAAGTCCAACCCTACCATGGTTACTAGACCATGGCACTAAGTGCCACATCCAGTCTCAGCTTGAAAACCTCCAGGGATGGGGAATCCACCACCTCCCTGGGCAGCACATTCCAATGCCTGAGCACTCTCTCCATAAAAAATCTCTTCCTAATATCCAACCTAAACTTCCCCTGGCAGAGCTTGAGTCTGTGCCTTCTTGTCCCAAAAGCAGCAGCTAGACCTGGAACAACCTACAGCCAAAGGAATGTGAACCCTGTGCTGCAACCAGACCTGGAGAACCAGGAAAGCCAACGACATTAGAGAAATCCCAGCAAAAATTAGCTGACCCATAGAATCACCAATCATTTGAAAAAATGAAGTTAAAAAGAACTAAAGAAGTTATTTTTAGCTAAAGCAACCAAAACCAACAGTCCTGGTAGCTTGAGGGGACTTGGTTCTCTGGATGTTGGACTACTGCTAGCTCCAGCAGAACACACACCAGGAGCTGCCTCTTTGCTCTATTACCCCTTCTACTAGATTTTCGTCATACAAGTGAGGCAAGAACCTTAGGGCTTTCTGTCCTATCTCACTTTAGATATACTGAGATACCTTGGTTTGGAAAGCAGCTGCTGTATGCTTTAAAGAAGGACCAAGCCCTTATTCAAATGAGCAACCTTGTATAAAAAAACATGCTAATTCACCTTTAATTGAAGTGTTGACATTAAATACGGAACTTGGATTACATTAACAGATATCCAGATATCTGAGCAAACTAGTCCAGGTTATATTATAAAGAGCATGCGCTGCTGTGTGACTTAGGAGCCTACACACATCTATGAAATCTGTGTGTCCATGTCTAGCTGTCTAGCTGAGCATGAAGGAATGCTAGCAGCTCAGTGAATCTTGCCTGGGAGCACAACTATTGGCAGATCATGTAAAATTTTGTTTTCTGTAACTTGTCTTCTATAGGATTAAACTCCCTCCTTGATGCAGTGAGAATCGCTGTCAAAAAAAAAGTGCAGAAACATTGGCATTTGGGAAGGATTGCAGAGATAAACAATTCAAAGAAGGAAGAAGCTATCTTTGCTCTGTCAACAGCAGAGGAGAAAAGAAGACAACAGCAGAAAGAACTTCTGAAGTCTGAGAAGTCCCATAAAAAATGGGCAATTTTTGATTTCTTGAAGCACTAAGACTTGCAACCAAAAATCCTTCAGAACAGCAAGATAACTTGAGCAAGGAAATATTTATCTTATTGCTTTGACTAAGACAGGAATGTCTGGATTTGGAACACTTTGCAAAAAGCTCACAGGTCTGTTGCTCTTAGTGTCACAAATCCATGATGAATGTACATGGTTCAGCCTCTGCGACCAGGTACATAAGTTACAGGGGTCTCTCCACTGAGCAGGGTTGGACTTTTTTGGAGGAAAGGGATAGCTGGACTAGAAGACTCCAATTCCTTGAAGAGATGAGAGAAGTGACACCTACAAGGAGACCAATGTGCCTAAGAGGTGCTGCTGACATTCTTTAAAACCATAATAGACTGGCCATGGCTGAGCAGGGAGGATTCAACAGTTACAGAGATATTGAGATCCTTTATGAGAATTTGCCTCACTAATAATCATATTTGTGGCTTTATGACAAAATACACGAAAGTCAAAACCAGTGATAGAACAGAGCTGCCTGAGAGCATGACCATGACTTTGAGAGCAGGAATTACAATTGATTGTGCCTCTTGGATGGATTAAACTTCACAGCAGCTTAACAAGCAGAAAACCAAACATTTTTGCAGTTTCACATTATATACAAGAAACATTTGTTTTTATCAGTTGTCTCACCAGCACACCTTGGAACAGATTTAAACACACCGAGACTGTTAACCTCTGTGTCTGCTGCCTGAGATGTTAAAACTGCTGTTGCAGATCAGGTGGCTCAGGCAATATGAATGATCGAAGCTGCCAATGGAATGCCATAAATCTGTAAAATAATCCCCCTTGAGGTTAGAGTTTATCAATTCATCAGGCAAACCTGAACTAGGCCTAGCTGCTCACATCGTCTGAATATGTAGCCTTAGAACACTGAGACTGTAAACAACTCTTTCCAAAATCAATTATAATCTACATATTTGAGCCAAACATTCCTCCTGCAGTGGAGAAGGGAAGGGATTAACCTTTTTTTATGCCAGGAATTAACCTTGCATTGAAGAAGATAACACGGGTCCAGTAACTTAGGTGCTTGGTGCAGCACCAGCCATGTGGAAGTTGAGAGTCAACTCTATTGATATTCACCCAAGGGAGTAACTCATGTCAAAGCCTGGTGACCTGTGAACCAAATAAAACAAGAAAGAAACTTTGCCCTTCAGTTTAGGTACACATTCATAACTCACACAGGCAGAATTCTTCCCCTGCATATGGGAACACATTTCTAAGTTGACACCTGCAGCAGTTTGCAGTGATATTTCATAGCTGGGTTATTACAGCCTTTGGAATGGAAATATGGATGGACATTTAAAAAAGCCAGCACAAACACAGCCCTTACAAAGGAGAATTAGAAACCGTCCAAGGTAGGAGAAGAACCTTGATATAGAAAGTAACTCATTCCAAAACATCATTGCAGATTCTGGGTGGGGGGAATGGACTTACTCAACAAAGCCCTTTCCTAACAGCAGCTTCAAGAGTTTGACTTTACAGTTGTTGTACAATGGATTCCAAAATCCTTTACTTAATATGCTTTCATGGGAAGTGCATCATATTGCATTTTCCAGCCTTAGGGATTCCATGCTGAGGTCAAACAATTATGTATACCTCTGGCTCCCTCATCCAACCTTGAGTTGCATACAGTCTTATCCCCGATGACACCAGCTTTTAGCAGGTTTTATTGGGCAATTAATTGCTCTATTCACAGAGTAGAGCTGGTAGAATTGCAGTGTGGGGGATGGAGCTATTTTAAATATCAGCCAATATGCAATAGTAAACTTTTTTTAAATTTTATTTGAAGTAGCAGGGTAATTTGCCTATTGCTACTTCTAAATCCCAGTTACAAGTCTTCACCTGTCTTATGAAAGAACTGGAGCTTTTTTGTTGCTCAAGTAGATCTCAGAAACTCAGGTAAACAAGTTCCCACAGCACTGGGTATAGCTGAGGAGCTTTACACAGATGATTTAAAGGCATCATGCTGCTCTCTTATATAATCCAGGCTGTCAGGAGTTCAGAAATTAAATCAACAAGAGAAATCACTAAGACTTTAGCAGATTCTTAAAGTTAATCCAATACATGAAAAGACGTCCTAGATATGAACTTTTATAGACCATTTGCATATTTGATATCGCAGCAACATTTAAAATCATTGAAACTCATCTGTCTTTAGAGCTTTATACACTGTAGTAATCACAGATAAACAGCTCTAATGACTTAGCTGTTCTATAACAACATCTCAATGGCATCGAACATTATTTACAACAGAGTGATGTAACAATATTGTTTGGTTATTATCTGCAATGTCAATTCTGCACTTTATACCCCTCATGGATCACAAACAGGTTTTATGAGACTGCATGTTTGTTTGGGACACTAGGAACTGATTTGCAAGATGCTGAACACCCACATGCTTCACTAAGGTCTACAGGAATATGTAATTCTTTGCAAGACTCACCCTTTAGTCTCCTTGTTCATGTTTCCCTCTCTCAGTTTCTATCTGGCAATGGAGCGATTGCCATACTAGAAGGGAAAGAAATGAAAAAATGATAAGCTGAAAGAGCAAAATCTCTGTTCTCTTCAATGTTCCCATTCTCTTATTTGTTCATTCTCAATCTTCCTAATCTCACTGACCAAAGGAAATAACAAAAACCAAATTACCAGTCAATACCTTCATATGACTTCTGCAGCAGCAAAGAGCCTGTTGTCAGTAGGGGTTGTACCTCTCTGGGTACAAGCTATTGTTTTCTAATGATTTCATGGCCAGAGAGAACCTGTGCTTCTGCAGATGATTCTTTCTAAACTAAGAGCTGAAACACTGGCTCCTCACCCTCATCACCCAACCCAGAGATGTTGTGGATTCCCCATCCCTGAAAGTGTTCAAGGCCAGGTTGGATGGGGTTTTGAGCAACCTGGTCTAGTGGAAGGTGTCCCTTCCTGTGGCAGGGGTTTGGAACTGATCTTTAAAGCCCCTTCCAACCTAAACCATTCTATGTCTGACAGTTCATTTGTGTTTCTGAGCATGGACTCCTGGTTCACTTTGCTTGCTGGTTTAGCTGAACACTATTGTTTCTCAGATTACCTCCCACTATGGATTTTATCACCCTGCACAGTAGCATCCCAGTAGCTTTCTCTTTGGGAGTGAATACTCCAGCAAGCACATGAGGAGGAAGCCTCTGGACTGGGCCTCTTACACTTGCTCTGCAGTCAGCTTTACAACAAACATTTGTGTCAGTCTGGAAGAGACTAACAGTCCCCTGAAAGCCAAAGCAGATGTCCAAATGATGAGGTCTGATTGCTACCTGAGCTGCAACAGCTTATTCTGACACAAGCAGTTAATCCCTTAGACAACTTGTTACACCTCTTAAAATGTTGTAGCCCCAGTTATACCTCAGCTGATATCATAAGCCTACAATTCCTACCAACATCTTTTACCTCAGGGGTAGCCTGTGATTCCTACCAACATCTTTTAGCACAGGGGTGTGGGTATACGCAGACACACATGGGAAGCTGCTGCAAAACAAATTGGAAGAGCTACCACAAGTGCTGTACCATTTATATCTGTATACTGAATCAGTAAATACTTCACTTAACACCTACAGGCAGGTACTAGAGAGGCTCACAGAACCATCAAGGTTGAGTTTTAGGTCCAGGGTTTCTAGGTGGTAGAGTCATATCAATAGTTGTGCAGCAGTGAAACCAGTGAAATGTTGCATGCCAGGGTTAAATCACCACAGACAAAGCAATCACTAGAAAGAAAAACAATGTTCTGAAGATAAAATACCCCAGAGAAGAAGAAAACATAAATGTAGGTAGAGAAATCCAATCCAGCCTTGCATATCAGGGTTGTATTAACAAGGATTGCTTCCAAGACATCAAAGGACATTGCTCCTTCTGACAGATCAGTCTTTCCAGAGAGGAAGAGAATGATTTTCATAAGCTAGGTAAGTAAAAGACACAGCAGTAGAAGTCCTGTTTGCAACTCTCTGTCTAAATTCCTCACTGTTTTCAAGCATTTTGAAACTTACAGTTCCAGGTCTCCTGTTCTCCATGCAGCTTTTTCCACAGGCTGTTCTTGTGCAGACAACTTATTTTAGTCACAGCTGAAACTTAGAAGGATCCTTTTAGCCAAAATCATGTTTCTCTGGGGATCTTTCTTGCTCAAATATGTTTGTCTCTAAGCCTCCCATGAAGTCTGATAATAAGAGTCAGGTCAGAAATGCACTAATCTTCTTCACAAAAGAATGAGGAAATATTTTCCTAAGGGAATGCTTATGTGACATTTAGAGTTTATACCTTTACTCTTTATATCCCTCTCTTGGATTTATTAAAAAACAGGGCTCTGTTCTGAGAGGTGTCATTTCTGAGTCTTTTCAATCAACTGTCACTAGTGTAGCACACTTGGAGCCCACAGGTGTAGCTAGGGGTAGCCTGAAGCAACCACGACAAGAGAGATCATTGTGGGCTCTTTTTTATTTCTGAATAATGACAAATGGGTGGACTGGTTTGCTAAGATGCATCTTGTAGTCTTATCCTCCAGTGGGGATGAGACTGGATAGATTCACATGTGGCGGCAGTATAGGTAACCTAGTAACCATAACAACCATAATCCTCACTGCAGGACTCTATAAAACTTGTTTTGCTGCTATTTCTCCCTAAAAACACTTCAGCTTTCAGTATTTCTTCAACACCAGTGAAATGAAAACACTAAAATTAAGCATATCCAAAAACTTCCTTACACTGGGGGTTAAAATATATTAGCTGCTTCATTATACCCTCCTTGAGTGCCCATGTAAGGTCACCAAAGGAGAATTAAAATAAGTCTCTAAATAGACATCAGTATCTGGTTATTCAGATTATATTGGACACAATCCAGTTCCAAACCATGATGGTAATTATCTAAGCACATTGAACTCCTATTTGCAAGTTCAGCTGAAAGTTGTTCTTCAGTGATTTCAATAATGAAAAAAAATTGTTAGGACCCCAGCAATGTGTTGGAACAGAACTTAAGCTGTTCTGCAGCTTTTCAGGCTAATTGCACCTCCCCTGTAATAAATATGGAGATATTCTGCTCTTGGTTACAGATGAACTCAGTCATTTTGGACTTATAAATAGATTCATCTAGATTTGCATACATAAAAACCAGAAAACAGTCCCATTTCCAGGGCTTAAGTGCAGTTTCGTTTAGTTGAAGACACCTAAACAAAGGGATGGAAAGACTTGGCAAGGGACCAGTGCTGGGGTAAATTCAAGTCTCCAGGTGACTGAAGCCTCAAGGGACAAGGCCAGGAAGAGAGGTGGGGGTTGGTCTCTTCTCCCAGGCAACCAGCACTAGGACAAGAGGGCACAGACTCAAGCTCTGCCAGGGGAGGGTTAGGTTGGATATTAGGAAGAGATTTTTTACAGAGAGAGTGCTCAGGCATTGGAATGTGCTGCCCAGGGAGGTGGTGGATTCCCCATCCCTGGAGGTTTTCAAGCTGAGACTGGATGTGGCACTTAGTGCCATGGTCTAGTAACCACCGTGGGGTTGGACTCAGTGATCTTTGAGGTCTCTTCCAACCAGGCTGATTTTATGATTCTCCTGAGACTGTGCAATAGCTGCCTTTGGTCACAGAAAGGAAGAATGCCTGGACTCAGATATGCCATTTGGTGACCAAGCAAGCTGTTAGATGCAGAGCATCTTCTCTTTCTTCTCCCAATCCTTGTCTACTCTAAGGCAACCCAGATCCAGTTTGAGCCTGAGACCTAGATAGGGTCCCTTTTCCTCAGAGCTTTTTGTGCATCCATGTCTCACTGGCATGTGATAGTCTTGGGTTTGGCTTTGCTTCTTCCAGTACATCAGTAATGCTCAGCAACACCCTGGAGTGACACTGGGGTGATGTTGGGTGCTCAGTGCCTCTGGCTGACAAGCCAGCACAGGTTTGTCCCTTGGGAATGTCCTGCCAGGAGTCTCTCTCCACTCTGGGATTCATTTTTCTCTTTGGCTCTGGAAGATCAGGGTTTGCTGAGGTTTGGGGTGCACTAAAGGGCATAAATTGAAATGGGTCTGGTAACGGAGGCTGGAATTTAAAGCTGGTGCACTAAAGGGCATAAATTGAAATGGGTCTGGTAAGGGAGGCTGGAATTTAAAGCTGCTAATGAACAACTAATTATTTCAAAATTGATTTTTAAATATTCAGGATACAAAGGACTGCATAAATATCAGGGGGGAAAAAAAAGAACATCCTTTGGTCCTGCAGCAAACAAGATATTAAACACTCCAAGAGGCATGTTGAGACACCTAAAGGAACTGCTTTGGAAGTTAGACACTCTTCTGTTAAATCACATCAGTAATGCAAACCCTGTCATGTTTGTAGCTCCCCAAAGTCCTCCTTAAATACGATCATAGAAGTCTGACTAGTCTAACATTGTCATTCTAATTAAAAGCTCTGTTCCTCCTGAAGGGAGCAAGTAATAGAAAATACAGTTGGGATCCCACTTCAACCTCATGAAAAATATTAATTCATTCCTCTATAAAATGGTAAACTGGTGGCATAGCTTAGGGATTGGCCTGCTCTGTGTTCCATATGCAAACATCAATAGTTCATCCCCAAAAAAGGAATTGTATGGCTGATTCACTTTGCTAACGTGTTTTTTTACCCCTCGGAGAACTTCTATTTTCCCTCCCGAAAAGATTTTTCATCCAGAAATTTCCAAATATTCCAACGTTAAAAATCAACAGAACCTGCCAATTTTATAAAAATTATTTCCATTAATTTGAAACTTGTTTTCAGAATTTCATTCTGCTAGAAACTGTCACACTTTGTCAAAAGTGTGTGTTATCCATTAACGAGAAGATCCAGTTTCCAGCCTGTTCCATTATGCCACATGATTATGCAGAGTATAATAGCCCAAATCCATATCCCTACATTTTTTAAGCAAGTCCAAACCCACAGATTGCAAGGCACAGTACATCACAGCACTCATCCCCACTAACTGGTTTACAGCCTTTACATCATTCTTTGTCAGACCCAGAGAACTCCCTGAATAGTCACAAAATCCAGTTTGCACCTATCAAAAAAAATGAAAGTCACTCTGGCATACATACAAGGAGAGAATAAACCTTATCAATTGTTAAATACATCATTTTCCTAAGTGATTGCTAGCAGCTAACATTGCTCTTTCTGCCTTCAAAGGGCAGAGATATGTATCTGAATAACTACAACCAGCTCTGTACACTCATCACTTGCCATGTTAAGTATCAATCCTTGTCTTTTTCTTTTCATCACACTGAGCAGTTCAATTGTCTTCTGGGTGCTCATGGTACCTAACAGGTCGTAGGCAGGAGGCACTTGCATTGTCATGCAGCACTGGGTCAAGAACACTCTCAAGGGAAGTAATCAACACTCAGAAAGCTTCTCAGGTGACAACAGCACAAGTCAACAACTCTTGCTAAGAGGGGTGATAATAATAGTTTTGCAATAAACTTCTCTACCTGCAGAGAACAAAGGATAACTAATATCCCTGGAGGTTTTTAAGATGAGACTACATGTGGCACTTAGTGCCATGGTCTGGTAGGGTTGGACTTGATGATCTTGGAGGCCTTTTCCAACCCAGTTGATTCTAGGATTCTGTGATTCTATGATATTTTTGCTATTTCAAAGATAAGGACATGCACACACTCCTGATGCTGTGGTGAAGAGACCAGTTCCTTCACAAAATCTTGCAGAGAATTGAAGAGGAAAGACAGTGCTCACCTCTGCAGCAAATCTGGTTGAAAATATCAAAATATATGTAAAAATATTATTAAAAACATTGAAGGTATTAAAACTCTGCATCACTGTTAGCAAATAAAGTTTTCACTGCCAAAGGGAAAGGAGCAATGGTGCAGCACTGTCCCCAGGCAACTCCTTGAATTGGTCAACGAGGCCAAGCCTCAGCATGGTGGTAACCCCCACCCTCCACCTACAGTCCTTGGATGCTTCTCTCTGCCCTATCAAGGCCTCTGAACTGGGCCCAGACTACTCCCTGGGCTGCTGACAGGCTGGGATAGCTTAGTCAGCTAGGCTTCCCTGACTGTTCATTCAGCCAACAACAGGAGCAACCCCAGCAGAGGTGCACACCAAGCTGGGGACAGCAACTTCCTTAGCCAGCACTGCTGCACCCAGATGGGACCAGGGCTAGGCACAGACCTCTCAGTCCAGCATGCCTTTGGTTGGAATCACCAGAGATCAGTGGAATTTCATCGTTCCTCAGGGTCCCCATGAGTAAATCAACCTGAAGGACATACGCTGAGGGCAAAGCTGAAGATTTGGAGTGCTCCTTAGAAATTCGGCACTTAGACTAGCACAGGTGAATGAAATGTGATTTCATCACTCCCATAACACTTTACTTGAGCATCTAGTGGTCCTACAATATTGGATCAATTAAAAAATGTGCCTAAGGTTATCTTTTGCTTATCCATGTGAAGTTCCCATGGAGCACATCACACTGCAAGAGATTGCATACCAGGACACAGCATTTTGAGAACAAAGTGAAGCTGATGGAGACACTTATTTTTTCCTCAATTGGCCAATAGTCCATTCTTGTATTTGCATCCCATTTTGTTATGTACATTTTGTACATGAACTGTATGTGCAATTTTACTGGTCTTTTGTAACATAACCAAAGGGAACTATATATTATATTGTATTACCAACATTTTCCTCTGGGGAATGAATCATACTCCCTTCCAGCCACTGGGACATATTTTCTCCTAGGAACACACAGTAACTGTCAGTTTCTGAAAGCTAAAGAGCAAAGAGTTGGCTGTGGAAGTGTGTGGCCACATAAATAAATATGATGCTGTCCATTTCTCAGCAACATTTAGAGATGTGTTAGGCTCTCCTCATAGAGGCACTCACAAAACACATTTCAAGCCATGTGAGAATTATCTGAGTTTTAGTTTATTTAACCCAGTTTGTTTAAGAAGTCCCTAAGATCTGCAAACATATTAACTGAGGCTGAAATTAACCCCAATGAGTGGTTTGTTGTTGTTTAGAGCTACTTACTTTTAAAAGTCATTTCACTAACAATTCAGACTTAGAAGTTGGAGAGAAAAATGAAAAAATCAGAGGTTTGGTGTTTTTTTAAGATCCTCAAATCCACAGACAATTTGTACAAAATTAGTTCACCAAACATGTTGAAGCCAAAACATGCTAAGCAAATACATCATTAAACAACAGCCAGCATTCCCAGGAGTCAAGGTAACAGCCATGTCCTGAAGACTTCAGGCTGTCTGTCAGCCTGGATATGGGCCCAACATCACCAGAAAATTGGTCCTGTGCACACAAGGGGAAGAAGGCAGAGCCCTTGGAGAGATGGGACATTCCTCACCAGACTAGCAGAGCCAGACATGTTGTAAACTGCTGCACCTTCTCCACTTAGATGAGAGCCAGAGGACAGGTGTGGGACAGAGGAACAGACAGAAGCAAGTTTAAGTCCTGATTCAAATCACCTTCCCCAGAAGAGTTAAAAAGGAACACAAATGTGGAAACCACACAAACATCTTTCTTTAGCCACTGCAGCCTGTGATGTCTAGGTATAGATAGGTATTTCTCCTTCCTAGTGCCAGCAGTAAGAAAAGACCCATCAACATCTTTCCCTTGTCCCTTGAACTGTTTTCCATTAGCTCTTCATAAACACTAATGCTCTTTATTAATCCATTTCCTTTGTTGTAACTTATTAAAACCTTCCTGCTCCTATGCTGATGTCAGACACAGCAAACCTCTTCCCACAAGTCTGTTAGTTTTCTTGGTACACAGTAAAACTCTTGAATAAAACATTTTGTGGAAAAAAATCATCATAATAATGGAAAATTAATTAAGATAGCATCAATAGTCATATAGCACTCTGTATAGGGATTCAGTGAGTTAGCACACAGGCTGGGATTTCTGAGGAAAGCTGCTGCTGCCTGTAGCTCTCCTGCCTGTCTTTGATCAGCTTCCCTGGGGGCTTTAAAGTGGATAGATCTGTTTCTCCATCACATGTTTTTTTCAGTAAACACTCAGTTTCTTGTAATAAAAATTAAGCCTAAATGAAATGCAAACCAACGTATGTTTATGAGATTAAAGACTTCTTTTTCTCTTTCAACCCTCTCCACCACTCCATCGCTATCAGAAATGCAAAACTGCCTTCCCTCACTGAGCAAGTCCCAAGGGGTGTCTGCCACAGAGCTCCATGACACATTCATGAGGATGCATGATGTATTTATAAGCATGCAGCAGTGCTGGTGTCCAAGAGCCAAGGAAGCAATTACCCAGGCTTGCTCATAGTCAAGGAGCATAAGTGGAAGTCACCACTAGAGTGATGTATTTCAACTCTTGCATTTTTTTTCTGCTCATATCTTCAAGGAAGAACAAGCCCCATAAAGCCGTGTTGCCTCTTGTTTAGGAATGCACTGTTGTCCTACAGGGGTTGCCTGCCCTTTATAAAAAGAGTATTAACAAAATCAAACATATGAGTGCAAGAAATTCATTCACCTTCAACACCTTGAACAAGCATTTTGTTCAGAGAAGAGAGCACAGGAGGTAGAAGTAGAGTTTGCTTTCTGATGTTGCATCAGTCTTGCTTGATACAACAGTTATGAAGACTCCTAGAAATGAAGTCTGTGACAGCAAACACTGTGCAAGAGAATATATATTTTTACCTGGATAGCATTAAGAACTAAGGCATTTTCATGGGACGAGGCAATAGAAATCCTTGGAGAAATCCAGATACTGTTTTTTGGGCTTAGAAAATACAAACTTGGAGAAGTAGCTAGGAAAAGTTTCAGCTAGACTATTAAACCTTTCGGAGTGGTCCTAGCCAAATCTACATATCTTCTAAACACCTTCAGGGACAGTGACTCCACCACTGCCCTGGGCAGTCTGTTCCAGTGCTTCACAACACTTCTGGTGAATAAAATTTTCCTACTATCCAATCTAAACCTTCCCTGTCACAACTGGAGGCCATTTCCTCCTGTCCTGTTGCTTGGGAGAGAAGACCAACACCCTCCTCACTACAGACTTCTTTAGGTAGTTGCAACAGCCAGTGGTATAAGGCTTTTTTTTGTGTTATATATCCTTTTATGCACTGTTGGTACAGCCAGGGCTCACTGGCAGAATAATAACACAGTCAGCCAGGAAAAGCAATATCTAAGTGTTGCAGGTGCAATAGAAAAGCTACTGAAGTTTGAAATTACTACTGCACTCAATCACTTGAGCCCCAAGAGAGCACAGAATTTATAAGTTTCTGGTTTTATGAGACCTGCTAATTAAAATGAAGATTACATAGTTTGGCAATTGCTCTATGATAAACAGGTCAGGGTTTATTACATGGTATCTAATTTGCAGACACCTATGCAAGCTGGAATGGTGGAGGTTTAAGAGTGGCCAAAGGGAATGCTTTCTCTTTCTAGTCACATCCTGCATGGCAAGGCATACTGCACACATGAACTCCCCTCTCCTCTGCCTCCAGCACTCTCACCTCCAGCCAGAAGATAGTTTTAGCCCTTGAAACAGTAGTTGTTTTCAGTTCTGTGTCTACACTGTGCACAGCTTGGGGATTTGACCTTCCCCACCTCATTCAAAACGTTCCCCTGTATCACAGCATGGCACCATCACATGGACCTTGATCAGGTTGTTTTTAGAGGCTGCAGAATGCAGATTACACAAGACCTCAGCAGCAGACTGGCCAGCTTGACAGGAATAGGAATGGGTGCCCAGTCCCAGAGAGCTGCCACAGTGAAAACAGCTTTGAAGTGCCACGTGTTTTCTGACTTGGGGAAGAAAAACATTGCAGTCACAGTTCAAGGGGAACAACAATCTGTGCAGGTACTGCATCCTCTCTGGGACCAATGGATAATGGTAGATAGTGAAGTAAGCAGTGCCCTTTGCCATGAAACATCAGACAGCAGATCTGAGCCCCTTGCACTCAGAGAAGCAGATCCCAAAACAGCCCAGCATGAAGCAACTTTCTTCCTGTGGAAATGGGGGAAAACAGAGCAAGCTGAGACTTACCTGCAGGTTCAAACATCATTGTGTGGGTTGAGCATGGCTTTATGCCTCCTCACAAAAATTAAGTTTGAATCTCTCTTCTCCAAAAGCATTGCACGAGGGACACATCAGACAAAGCTTGCACAGGGCTGGTCATCACAGCCTTTGGTCTGCTTCAGTCTCCTTGTCCTCTTTGTTCCCTCATGGATGATGCTCTTCCTTAGCTTCTACACAGGCCAAGTCAAGCAGGCTCATAGGATTGAGAAGCACAGAGAGTTGTAGATTTGGGGTTTTAACAAATGCTTTCACCATCACAGTCCCTCCAACACCCACTGTTCCACTATCTTCATTGTCTTACAGAATTTGCTAAATCACTAATGGACAAAACCCATCTCTAGCTCCAGGCTAAGCCCTGAAAGCTTCTTTCTCCCATTACTCAAGAATCTCTGTAGTTAGGTTTTCCTCACATATCAGGATATTTATTTTTAAATTAATCCAGCAGGTGTTGAGAAAGCAATTATGAATAGCATATGGCTTCATTCAACCAATTTAGCTCTCTCAGTGGCCAAAAGCAATTGATTTTCAATGTGATGGTGAGGGCAGGAAACAGTGTTTTAGAGTGCACTTGGAACAACTGAAGCACTGGGGGCTAGATCTTGTAACCCCTATTTGCAGTGCCCTTCAGCTGAGCTGAACAGTCCTTGGAGTTCTTGTATTTGCAGACTCTTCTGTTGCAGATTTAAAATTCAGAAGCACAAACTCAGTGGACCCTCCTCAAATGATGTGTGGACAATTGAATAATCCCAAGAAGTCTGCCAGGTAGCAAACTTGTCACACACAGAACTCTGCTGCCTTTTTTCACTTTCATTTCAACTAAAGCTGCAGGTTTATTTAATTATCTAAGTGAATAACTTAATGATAAATTCCATTCCATCTCTGACAGCTGAGTGATTCAGGAATTACTCCGAATTTTAATAGGGAATAATAAAACAGATTTTTAAAAAATTCACTTTGACTCCATCTCATCTTTAATTGAGTCAGTTCTGGAAAGCTCCAAGTCATAAAGGTTATAGAAAGATGTTGGCAAATTCATCCACTAACATTAAAGTCTAAGAAAAAAATATATAAGTCCAGTTTCAACACATTAAGGCAACCTTAAAGGAAACTGCATGTCATGACCGAAGTATCTCTGTATATTAGTTTGAAAAGCAAAAATTACCTAGGGTTAATCGTAAAATAGATACTTCTATTTTTAAATTGCATCTCCAATAAACTTTCTTCAGCCAAAGTAAAATAATGTTGTCTTCCAATTAGTGACTAAAGCTTCATAAACAATGAATTTTTCACGGGTTTGGGATGAACTTTGGAAAACAGTTCATCTCCAGATAAACCAGACTAGAAATTTTTGTTTTCAAGTTGTCACTGATATAAGCAAACAAGAACATTCTGCTTGGAGTCAGCCTACAAAATTGTTTGACTTGAAAGGTCATTAAGACCCATTTACTAACATTTGCTGTTGGATCAAAGTTTAAATAAGGGAAACTGTTCAATACAAAATCAATGTTTCAAATAAAAAAAGAAGCCAGTGCTTCCAAGTAAGAAAGTGATTATTTTTCCACCATCTACTGAAACAATTCACTAACCTTTCTCCAAATTCACAGCACACATTCGTTTTTTGGGGTCAGTTCCCTCTGTTGAACTCTTCACTACATCAAGTTAAAATCACTTGCAGAGAGTTTCTTCACTATTTATCTAAGAGCATTACTTGAATATCAGCAAAACTGAAGGGATCAGATGAGTGTGGCTATAGACTTCCATAAAAATGCAACAGGTTTCTCATTCAATAACAGTACCCCAAGTTTGGTGGAACATCTCCTGGGACATGTCCTTCAGCAGAGGTAAGGAAACTGAGGGCAAAGAAAGTGCTGAGAGCTCCAGAGCTCTGTATCACCCCCCAACTCTCAGCCAGAAGGTTTTTCTCCACACGTACTCTTTGCAGCCCAAAAGGAGCCAGTAGAGTCTTCTGCAGCCATTAAACAGATTGTAAAAATATTTGGCTGCTTACTGTTTGGTTGGGTTGTTACAGAGATAATCTATCAGGGTTGCACTCCTGACTGACAATACTTTATGTAATGACAAGAGTTCATGAAAATAAATGAATATATTTAGAATGATTTTACAAATCCATATGGGAAATATCCACTGCACCTGCTCTCATGGAATGGGACTGCACTTAGCAAACATCTTCTGGAATCACATTTTCAGCCTAAATGTATTAGCACCTAAATTTATTATCTGCTTAGTCCAGACTGGACAGGACCAGAGCTGAGTTCCCCTGAGAAAATTCATCATCCCAAATCATCTCATCAGCCAAGAATAAGACAGAGTGCAGATCTCAAACCAAATGCAGCTGTACAGCATCCTAAGAACTGGTTTGTGCCTGACTTCAGGCCTGACAATCAGAAATACTCTCCTATTTCCAGTGAAGCAAGTTTCCAGCAGCTAGGCAAGCCCTAGCTAGTATCTGCTGCTGTGAAAATTGACTCCAAATCCACATGCCTGGTGAAAATGTATTTTGTCCTTGTGACAACCCTAAGTCAGAGAAGGCTCTTTAAAAATAGCGATGACTGAATGTAAAAATGACAGCAAACTTTGCACTGAATTTGCGTAATTGGGGGTTTGGGGATTTTCAGCGTGTTCCAAGAAGCAAGACTCCATGTAAATTCCAGTTCAGACAAGATGCCTCATCATCAGTGCCATCCAAAAACCATGCAGGATTAGAAGCAAAACAATATCTGGAAAGTAACGTTATTCATCAGCGTTCCCTCCTAACATTCACATCTGGCTATTTCCAAACCACAAGCCAACCTCCCCAACAGCAGCCAGTCCCAGCCAGCATGCAAAAGCTGTGAGCCATTTGTCACCCTGGAGTTATTCATCTGGCTCCTCCCTGGAACAGAAGAGTACCAAAGCTGCCTAACACTTGAGGAAGGACTGTTCACCAGGCCCACCCTGTGCAGGAGGAGCTGTTGTCACCGCAAAGCTGAGCTACTTTCTGATTCCATGAGGGTAAGCCCACAGGCACAAGCCAACAGCACAAAAACCTCTCTCTTCCCTGTTATTCATCCCCGTTATGGGAACCAACTTCAGACCACAGCATGGGCCAGACTAGGTCTGCCCTCTTCACCCATTGTCAAAAGGAAAAGGGCTCACATGCTTCACCACAAAAACCAACCCTCAACCAGGGGACAAAAGCCCAAGTCGGACACAAAGCATGTGGTTGTTGCTCCACTTCTGCAAGTCCAGATGAGGTGTCTCTTTTGTACAGACAAAAGGAGGCAAGAGGAAGAGACACCAGAACATCATTCATTAGATCTTCCTCCCAAGGTGCTGGGTTATTCCCCTGCAGGAGAGGATGGGTGCTCATGGTGCAGGCACAGTTCCCCAGAACACCCCAATAAAGAAGGATTGTGCAAGAGCTGCTGCAGATGTGAGAGGCCCCATTCACCCCCACCTCACTTCCCACCCACACCCCACAGCTCCAAGGAGGAACTGTTCCTCCTTGAGCTCTCCACACTTTGGTGCCACCATCAGATACTCCCAGCAGAGGCATGGGGAAAACATCCACAAACGAGCTCTGTGCTGGGGCAGTGTCACACCATCCACCTGCACATTAAATCACATTATGGTGATTACTTATGCACCATTGCACCACCTCATTTGCATAGACTTATCATGGCTGTGGGGTCAAAAAAGCTCTTTGCATGGAAGATCCCCAAGGTTATGAGTGCGAGCAAGAGAAGAGAGCACCCAGGATAGCCAAGCAACTGGAACACCCAAAAAAAAAATACAGAAGGAATGAGAGACTAAAATGAGATGCAAAACAGAAGAATACACCTGCAGAACCTCTCCTTGTGGGATTTACAGAAATACCAGATTTGTCTCGCTTTCAGACTCTGAGATATTCCTTACTGCCAAAGGCTGTGGTTTCTTCTTATTTGTTTGTTTTTAAATAAGGTTAGGGTGTTTTTCAATACCTACATATCCATGTATACATTTTAATGTGAGGTATCTTCCCCAGATATTGTGAACTTGGACCTTAGAATCAGGGAGCAGCTCAGTATCTCACATCTCCCTGCTGAAAAATTCATCCCCTCACACATGAAGGGCAGCAGACAAATCCACTACTTGGATTTGACGCTGAGATAGTCCTCCAGTTTTTCTTGACTTCTCTTGCCAGGGAGAAGAACACAGTATCAGTGTTAGGCTGCTCTTGATTTTTGAGGCATTATATCTATTTGGCTCAAGCTGATGTTTTCAGATAAGGGTGAGCAGTTAATCTTCTCAAATACAAAGCACAAGATAAGAAACCTGGGGGCTAACTCGGGGCTTTGCTTTGAGCCTGGTTGCATTCCCAAACTTGGCAAACAGCACATCTTGTGTGCACTTTTGCAGTTGCTCAAGAGCTCCCTGGAATAGTCCTGGCACCCTGCCAGACCTGGGTGATGGGAGGGAGAGGAACAGGCAGAGGCAGAGTCATTGCCCATTTGTTTTCCCCTTGTAGTTTACACCAGGCTGCCTGGAAGAAAATCACAAGGCTAACAGCTATCAAACCTGATGTCTTTCCTTCTCCTCCACACCTATAGTCCACTGTTTGCTCTTCAAACACTTTGCGAGTCATCCCCTCCCTTGAGGAATCCCCTCTAAAACGAAGGTGAATAAATCCACCCCTCCAGGCAGAGCCAAGGCATGCACCAGTTACAGACTTACTGCCGACATTCACTTTCCTTGCTGAATACACTGAATGGGACAGTGCACCCACCCTGTCTTTCACCACCAACCCCAGCAGCCAAGCACCTCACCAGTGCTGAGCCCAGGGAGTGGGCAGCAGCCCCTGTTCTCCTCCATCTCAGGAAAGCTGGGCAGACTTTACAGAGTGCAGAGGGTTTCCTACATAAAGAAGTGAGGGCAGATGTTAAAATTTCTCTCCAAGTTCTACAGCTTGGAAAACTCCTCAGGGCAGGAGGCAGATCCTAGCCCAGCACACAAGTCTTTTTACATCTACCCCATTTTCAGTACAGGGACTTCTGCACTGGCTCCCACACCTCACCACAGGGAACATAGAATCATAGAATTTAAGGGTTGGAATGGACCTTACAGATCACCTAGTCCCAACCCCCTGCCATGGGCAGGGACACCTCCTCACTAGATCAGGTTGCATAAGGTCCCATCCAGCCTGGTCTTGAACACCATCAGGGTTGGGGCAGGCACCACATCCCTGGGCAATGGACTTTATTCCTCAAGCTGTTTAATTTGAAGTCTATTGTACCAGAGCTAGACTTCATCAGTACCACCATGCTGGGTTTGTACACATCCAAACTGGGCACTGCCAATGCAAATGTCAGTGCAGCTCATCCTCCCCCTCAGCACAGAACTGCATTCCCAGTGGAGGCAGCCAACTGCAACAGGCTGATCTCACACTCATCTCCTCTACCTTAAAAAACAAAATTATCAGCATCAACATCAGTAAAAGGAAGTTCTCCTTAAAGGATCAACATCTGATTCAATACCAGCCCTAGACAACTCACCCGTGTGACAGAGTTCAGTAATTATGGTTTACATTACTGTAGAGGTTTCACTGTACATGTGTACCTAGGCAGAAGCCTCTCACTTGCCTTATACCTTAAAGCACATTGAAGGGTTATCCCAGGAGTTCTTAAGTAATGCATCTACAACTCCTAGGACATGTTTACCTTCAGTAGGATTTGTAGGCAGGACCAAGCTCAGCTGCAGGTGATTTCTGCCTTACCTGACTCTGGTCCATTGGGATGAGGGGGATGTTTTTCTGTACAGATGTTTTCAAGCCCAAGGACTGGGTTTGCCACACAGCAAAGCTGTTCCCCAGAGCCTGTCCGTAAGCAAGGCTCACGCAGAACCCATGGCTGGGCAGGGATGGTGAACGCACAGTCACTGCTGAAACACCCTTCCATGCAGCTCCTGCCTGCTTGTGTTGGAAACAGGAAAATCTGCAGCTGATGGAAGTACAGAACATATCTGGCAAAAGATAAAATCCTTACCAATGAGCCAGTCTAGACATGGAGACATCTGGATATGGAGAACCTGCCTCCCTCCCAGCAGCTCATTCCAGCAGTTAAAACTGTAAGAAGAGATTGCTCCTAATTTGACCAGCTTCACTTCTAATCAGCCCCTCTCACTACTACTCCTGTTGCTACATAAAGGCAACTTTTGGCACCAAGAATCATCTCCATGAAGGGTTATCGTGCTCTAATCAAGTCAGTATTTCCATTAGCTAAACAGGCATGTCTGCTTGACTCTCTTGCTGCCAGGCTGTTCTCTTGTCTCTAGTTCTTTTCTGCCCACTCTCCACTTTTTCTCCTTCATTTTAAGGACAGGGATGGTGACACTGCCCAGCAGTGGTCCCACCAGCAGCATGCACATGCACCACATCCCCTCCCTGCTCCCACACATTGCTCCTCTGCTCAGTCACCCACGTTTACCAGTCTGTTTTGCCACCTAGTTTGCATCATGATTAGCAAGAAAAAAAGGCACCAGCAAAAATATAAGCACTGTATGAAAGATTCCTGTGCATTTCAGCACACTTCTCTGCTTTCTAGCAATTCATTATTAAAAACAAAAGACTAATGACTGTTATCCTATCAGTGATTGCCTTAATCTGATCAAAATTCCCACAGTTACCAATCATTACAAGTTCTCATTACACTTTTCCCTTTCTGCTCTGCTATGCCAGAGACATCTCCATAACCAACATGGAAAACTGTCTTTTATTCAGAGAGTCTGTTCAGGACCTGGAAATCAGAAACACCAATTTACCAAACATGCAGCAAACCCACACATTTTCCTGGATCCAGAATCAATCACCTCAGAGCACTTGCAGTGATAAATAAGTCTTCATAGCTCATGTACAAGACAGTGAAAATTATTGTTTTCCATTTTAATGGATGCACAAAGAGGTGTGAAAGCCAGAACATGCCATTCACATAGCAACAGGTAACTCTAAGGCTTCAATTAATGGCTCAAACAGCATCTCCTGTCCAGGAAGAAAAGTGTTAGACTAAGAGCTGCTGTAGTCAAATTGATGGAGAACTGAAGAAGTTTAGGAATATTCATTCTGGTGAATTGCAACCCTGAACAAGGCAGTGTAACATGCCAAGCTGTAGCTATCCTTTTTTTTCAAGCAATACATGGAGGCTTTGAAGAGCTCATGACCAAGGTAAAGGTTTTGTTTTCAGTGTCCCTTGTTCACAGGGCAAGCAGAAAGGGATGCAGCATGCTCAGGAGTCTGTGGTTCAGCACCTTATTTGAGATTCCACGAGTCTGTCTCTGCAGAGAAACACTTGCTAACAATAAAAACAAAGCCCACACATTTTCTTGAAGCCAGTCCTGGACAGCAGCCACTTATGCATGACTTTAAATGGTTTTCTCTCCCCTGCAGCAACAAGCTGGGTGAAGGTGTGACACTGCAGACCTGGAGGAAAGGAATAAGTACAAAGGAGCTGCATACAGCACAAAATCTAAATAGGGGAGAGACAATGGAGATGACCCATTCCCAGACAGCCCAGAAATTGAATTCCTAACATCAAAAGGCATCCCTAATCTCTAAATGCATTAAGGGAATTAGCAGTCCTCGAAACTGCCTAAGCATTTAAAGGTTAATTATAACCAAGATCTTTCAATGAAGTTATGCCAGAGAATAAAGGTTTCAGGAAATCCAACGGCTGTAATTAAGAGATTGATATCACAGATTCACATCTCCTGGAGCTTTGTACTGTGCCTTACACTGACTCTTCAGTTTTTCTCTGGGATTCCAAACAGTACAAATACTTTATATGTCTGTGAGGCTGAAGGCTTCAGAAGCCATCCTTCTTCTTGGTGTAATTACCAAACCCAGGGCTATGTTTGGAAGAGTCTACCCATTCCTTTAAAACTCTAGGATGAACAACAGCACCTCAGATGCAAATATTTGAATCTTCTTTCCTGGGACTTTTTTTGTTAAGAGCTTTATTTTCCTTCTCCTGCAGACTACCAAAGTCCCACAGTGACCCACAAAAGGGTATGCCATGAAAAGCTCTAGGGAAGGGGAGTTGCTTCTCTCTACAATAGACATAAACTTGGTTTGATCACTTCACAGCAACAGGCTTCATCACACCTTTATTTTTGTGTTTCTTTTGGCTGCTGATGAGGCTCTTGCCTGAGATTAAGGTAAGTGGGGAAGATGTAGAAAAATTACTGGAAGTGACACAAGAAATTGCTGGGGGTGATAGATAAGAGTGTAAGAAGCTGATGAGCATTGCAGACAGCACAGTAAGGAATGTCTGGATTCATGGGTGGTGGCAGAGGAATTATGTGAGAAATAGCCAAATTTCACATAATTGGAGTACTGGTGGGGAGCAGAGTCTTGCATGGTCAGCATCACCCAGGTAATCACACCAGTAATACCAGCTGCAAAGCTTAAAGCCATGACATCTCCAAGCAGAGCTGTATAGCAATTTCATGTCTTAGTCCTGCCAGAATCAATTCATTCATTTAGCATTCAGTCCATTTCGTACAGGGAGTGCTCTGAGAAGAGGCTTTGGGAGCAAAGCAGACAAAAACGTTCATCTGCAGATCATGTGCCTGCTGGGGATAACCTCTATTTAAAACCAGACAATACTCTCTTAATCAAAGTGTCTCACAGCTCAAAGGCTCCTACTTTGGGACAGTGTTGTTCTTATTGAACAGGACAAGCACAGGCTGATGTGTGGGACTGACATCCCAGACTCAGAATTTATTCTTTCTTGGTCCAGTCTCTTTCTTATCAAGCATCTCTCTTCAAAGCCCAAGTCCATTTTAAGAGCAAAAAAGTGATACCCCAAAGCAGACACAAGAAAATCTTCTAGCCATGCATACAGGATCAGTTGGACTAAGCTCGAGTACATAAAGTCCTGCTTTTCCCCTGCTGCCTTTACACAAGAGACCAGAGAGGTGGTAGATGCCCCATCCCTGAAACGTTAAAGGCCAAGCTGGATGGAGCTCTGAGCAACCTGGTCTATGTGAAGATGTCCCTACTCATTGCAGGGGTGTTGGACTAGATGGCCTTTAAAGGTCCCTTCCAACCTGAACTATTCTATGATCTTAAAAGCAAGAAGAGAACTAATTCAAAAGGGCAGGATATCAAGAATGTAAGGGAAGAGGAAGGAAAGAATCATTGCTAACCTACAAAAAGCATGACAGTTGGGCCAGTGACATTTCACTTGAGTGGAAACAGATCTTTGTTCTATTTTCAAAATGAAAGCAGAAAGCAGGGTTACTGTCAGGCCAGCAACATCTCTATTTTCAAAGCAAGTCAGAAAACAAGTTGGATTTTCTCAAGAATATTCACAACTCAAAATCTCTCCTTTGGTTTAGAACTCCATGTATTTCAAAATGCTTTAAAGCACAATTATCACAATGACACCTAAGTGCCGTGTTCCAATTTCACATTGTGCGGGAAGAAGAAACTAAATAGGCAAGACCTTTTCCATTGCTGAACAGATGAGAAATGAACTTTTGGAATTGTCCTTTATGACAGAGATTTTTTTAACCTGCTTTACACACTTTTGCCTTACTGCAATGTTCAGGGAGTATCTTAAAATGGAAACATGAAGGTACAAATGCATCTTGCAACACATTCTCTTACTAGAAGCCAGGCAGATTCCTCCAGGTCTGGTAAGACTCCAGACATGTTCTGTATGGAAACTGCCCAGATGGTACAGAACCAAAGTCCTGCTTTTTACTGCTTTTTATAGTGAATATTGGTCAATTTGTTGTCCCTGGGAGGAAAAAATGTTCAATTATGTCTCAATCTCATTTCTCATTAGCAGCCTTGCTAATGAAATCCCAATAACGAGGTGGACTGCTGAAAGTTGTGATGAAACTTTCAGTCTGGGAGGAGTTAGAGAGGGAAAGAAGCAGAAATGCAGTTTGGCTGCTACATTTAGCATTCCATTCACCACTCACAAAATAAAGACAAGACATCATTCTTCCAATTAACATGGCAAGCAAAGAGCCAGTGATTAATACTACGTGTTTGAATGTTCTGTTACATGATGTTAACAACCCTCTAAACCAGAGAATTGATTCCAGGCACCTCAGGCAGCCAAGACAGCTTCACAGAGCCACAGAGAGCCCTATGAGAGATATCAAGATCAAACTCAGGAAATGAACTTTCATCTGTAACTCAAGAGAAGCACAGAACTTTATGACTTTGACTCAGTCTGAAAAATAAGCCTCATTCCATTTCACTAGCTTTGGTAAAAGATGAAGGCAGCACTTTGGAGCAATGGATTCATGGGAGCCCCATTTGAGCTCAATTTTAGAGATGCAAGGGATCCCACTGTGAGAATATACAGCACTAAAAGTTATGGATGTGTATCTTAAAAGACACCTATGATGAAATCCAGCCTAAGTTCAGACGGGATAGGATTGTATTTATGTGGCTGTTTGCAGTACCTCTGGCATTGTACACTCATGCAGCACTGCCAGGAACAGTGTCACCTCTATACTATACCCAGAGCAGAGAGCTGCTTCAGCAGGCATTGAGGGAAGTAAATAGGAATGGCACAGCATTAAAAAAAGAGGTATGAGAAAGACTGGGGCATGAGAAAGCTGTTGCAATGTTAATTTTGCCTTCCATCTACAGAGAATGTCCCATCTGCACACCAACAGAAGGAGTCCTGGCTGGTCAGTTGGTGGGGGAGAGGCTCTGCAGTGGAAAGAATCTGCTTCACACGTGTGTATATGCCCATAGCTATACATAGGGACTGGTGTACAAAACTCAGTCCCTGTTCAGTATGGGACCTATCCCAGAGGGCTCTCACTAAGCTCAGGGTTTGGGGGTTGATGGGTGAGAAGGGAGCACAGCCCAGGTCTCTCCAAACCTGGGAGCAGCCACTGCTGTCAGCCTGAGCTGAAAGGCTTCACATCCTGCAAAGACACACTTGCTGTGAACAGCAGAACTCCACTTAATCACCACAAGACGAAAATCAAGAAGAGTTCATACAATCTTCCCTTGACAGAAACAACAGCAAAACAAGCAGCCCATGGCAGGGAAGAGAGACGCTCTGTAATGCACTTCTGGAAAGTGCCCTGCTATCATACCAACACTACCTGCTCAGCTCAATAACTCGTCCAGAACAGAAAGCAGGCAGTGGGAAGGTCATTTGGAAATTAGATTCTAAAAGAGACACTGCACATTTAAAATTCTCCAGCCTCGGGAGGACAGAATTGAGTTGTTTATTCAGGAGGAAGCATGTCTGGCTAACATTGAGTTTGCATTTAATTGGCACTGATGAACAATAAAGTTGCAAACTCCTTTCACTAGTGCATGAATGTGCAGAAAACAATCTGCCACAGAACATTATATAGGAAATATTGTCCTTCAGCACCATGCAGCCTTCTGCCATGTGAATCACAGCCCATTTAACAGGGACATTGATGCTGGGCTTCTCAGAGGAAGGAAAGGCAGCTCTGACCATTACACACCAGCCAACATCATTAGAGTCAATTACCCTATTAGCACTGAAACAGACCTTATACGTGAACAGGGAGCTTCAATGCTCTTCAAGTACTGCTTTCAACAGAGATCAAAAATGGGCACATGAAAATATTCAGCTACTTACAACCAGCACTCAGCACCTAGCAGAATTGGAGCCCTAATTAGGATTTAATAAGCTGGTAATTGTAATGGCAATGGTCTCATTAGCCTGATGCCTCATTACTGTGAGCACAGATCAAGTTGAGAAAGCCAGTCAACCCTGCAAGCCTTTCCAAACAAGGAGACAAGAGCTGATTAAAGCCAGTGCTGCTTTTGTGGCAGTTCCTAATGAAAAGTGAATTCATGGCCAACGGGAAACCAACAGTAATTTGTGTCACTCTTTTTAAGAACATCTTTAGTGAAAGGCATGGGCCCAGGAAGTTTGTTAATGCTAAATAAATGCCAAAAATAAAAAGGAAGAATTTGTAGTCAGCACTACAAAATCAGGAACACTAAACTCGAACAATGATTGCCCCAAAGACAGTTCATGGAAATTACTAATGACTGCTCAGGGTAAGATCTCTAAAGCAGACCAACACGTTTTTGAATCACAAAGAACTTCATGGCTCTTGGTTACCCGATATGTTTATTTTAGCTGTCACTTCAGGTATACACTTGGGCACTGCTCAATAGCAGGTGAAATCATGCTGGATTTTCACTGCAATGTTCAACTTGTCTTTGATCAAACAAACGTCTGCCTAGTGATTCTCTACTGCCTCTGTTGTACAAGATCATAGCTACAGGCCTGAGGTAGAGTTGTTCATTTATTACTAACAGAATTGCAAGGTGTTTTATAAATACTTTTTCTTTTGATTTCAGGAATTTAGATTAAAAAACAGACTATTCCAGGAAAACGAAATTGGAGTATAGATGCACTCTCATGCCAGGCAATCCTCTAGGTGCCAATCAGTCAAGAATGCAAATCAAGAAGGAAAAGGCCTCTAGGCCCTGTTGCTCACCTTCTTTCAATCAAAAACATTAAATTAACTGAGGCTAGAATTTGGCAGCAAGTCATTTTCCATCATCTTTTCACCATCAGGAAGCAATGAGAGCAGAGATCTGGTAAAATGGACTCAGAAGAATCCACTCATTAAAAATAAATATCAAAACAGCTTCAGCAAAACCAAATCTCTAACAATAAAAGAACACTTCTGGGTGTAATTTCTAGGGATCTAACTAGACAGTTTTAAAGATGCTGTGAGGAGTTACTGAGGCACAGACACATATAAAGCCTTGTAAAGGAGGGAACTGAAACTCTTCAAGTTGAGAGTGTTATAATGGATTGACCATTTTTTCTTTTTTTTCTTTTTTTTTTTTTTTTTTTTTTGTGAAAAGATGCCTGCAGAACAAACCTTTATATAGGCTGCCTTTCAGTCAAAAATGCCATGACCTACCACAGAGAGCAAGCTGTGCTCTTACCCTCGTGAATCATTTTAGGATGGCACAGGATGTATTTGCACAGAGGCCTTGGAGTAGCAGTTGTCAATTACACACCCCATGGATCATCACTGGTATCACTCAGCAGCTCTTACCTGACTGTGAAGAAAAGTAGCAATGCTCATGGCCACCAAAAATGGAGAAATCCATCAGCAGCCTGAAAATGGGATTTTTTTAGCAGTTAAAGGGGTGTTATTTACAGAACTGACTTCAGCGTTGGTACTTCCAAGAGCCACTTTTCTGCAGAGGTGTTGATATCTATCCTGTTCTGCAGGCAGATATTTCAGGGAGGACACACAGCAGAAAACCACTCACTTGTCTGGTTTTGTTTCTTTGTTTGATTAGTTCCCTGAACCAGCTCAGTTGGGAATTGAAAAAAACCCAAGAATAAGTACACGAAGAACCAATACCACCACTTTGAACATGAGCCGTGAATTTACAGGGTTAACAATAAATAAAAAGCACCACTTAAAGATGCTAATGCACACAGAGAAACCCTTAAAGATGGTCCAAGACCTGCACAAGGAGTTTCACACATGGAGTGAGCAGTGGCACAAGGAAGCCTCACTGCCTGCTGTTGTTTTCATACTGCAGGCAGTGAGAAACCCAGCAACGAGAGAATTCAGTGAGAAAGTCTTTATGAAAGGCTCAGTTGTCTTCCAGAGAGCTTCTTTCATCCAAAGGTGCTACAGCAATCCCGTGACTGAGCTCTGATGAAGCGATTTCTCCTGTCAGGCCCCACAGTGAGCTGCCCTGTGCCTGCACTGCCAGATCAGCTGCAAGAGCAGCTCCAAGGGCAGCGACAGCTCCAACCACAGCAGGCAGGACACCAGGGCAGCTTTGGTTCTTGATCTGCCTATGCTTTGTTTTGGGAACACATTCCTTCTATGTGTGGGAAGGAAAACATTTGTTATGTGAGATTTGCAAGGATGTGTAGTGATAAGACAAGATGTAATGGCTTTAAAATGAAAGACAGAAGGTTTAGACTAAATTTTAGGAAGAAATTCTTTACTGTGAGGGTGGTGAGGCACTGGCACAGGTTGCCCAGAGAAGTTGTGGATGGCTCGTCCCTGGAAGTGTTCAAGGCCAGGCTGGATGGGGATTTCATAGAATCATAGGGCTTGGAATGGACTTTACAGATCATCTAGTCCCAACCCCTGCCATGGACAGGGACACCTCCCACCAGACCAAGTTGCTCAAGGCTTTATCCAACCTGGCTTTGAACACTGCCAGGGCTGGGGCAGCCACAGCCTCCCTGGATGACCTGTTCCAAATTTGAGCAAATTGAGCAACCTGATCTAGTGGAAGGTGTCCCTGACCACAGCAGGGGGGCTAGAACCAGATTGTCTCTAAGGTTACTTCTAACCCAATCCATTCTATGATTCTATGATAACTGCTGTTTCAGGTTTTTGTGTCTGGCTGCTGTTGGTGATCACATTGCAGAAGATGAACATCCTTCCCCTCTGAGCACCTTCAGCAGAGAAGCATCTATGGGGGTAGGCAGGGGTGCAGCAGTGGTGCTGCTTCTGCAGCAGTGCATGCCTAGACCACCTCTGACAGCAGAGACTCTACTACCAGCTCCTCATGGTAGAGAAATGCAAAGGTTACCCCATCTTTTTCCTTATTTTAGTGCCACAACAGCTGAGCACAAAGCCATAGTTTTGTCTCCTTTATGTACACCCAAACCAGAACTATGGAGACAGCAAACTCCTCAAACTCCACTCACATTCCAAGTGTGTTCAGACAGGGCACACAGACTGGGAAGGCTGTCAAGCCACCAGGGGTTGAACATCAAGCGATGTGATGCCCTTAACAAAAATCCTCTCACTGGGTGTTGGAGGTTCCTGCCATGTTCCTCATATGAGGTGGGAAAGGCTTCATACACAGTGTCTTCCTCCAGCTATGGAGCAAGAGGCTGCACTGGTCTGGCCTGCTGGGCAATGTGCCCATCAGCCTTTCTGGTACCCCCTGTACACACATTGCACATACTTTTGGGAAATTTTACTAGTGGAAATTACATCCCGTTCTCTTAACTTCCCACATGGCACAGAGCAAGGAAAGGAGCAGCTTGTATGGCTTAAAACCTCCTGGTGTCAGATGATTGGTTTTTACTGCATTGGTATGAAACCTCTGGCCAGCAGCCAAATCAAGCAGGCAGCACAGGAGCAGTGAGGGGAACAGCAGAGTTAGGATAGGATCTGTTCATTTGGCAGCAGCTACCACATCCACATCCCTCTGTGAGGCAGAAAGGCAGAGGAAACATGACCCAAGAAAGGCAATTCCAGCAAATGAACATTCTGTATCGAACATGGACAGCTGCTCTGCACAACTGCTTTTCTAAGGAAATAGACACCTCATCACCAAAAGCAGAATTTCTGGAGAATGAATAGCACCAGTCACAGCTGTATCTGCTGCTGTGTTTAGAAGGTCCAATTGCCATCAAAACCCCACTGTGCATTGGGGAATGCACTGCCTGAACCAGACAAAGTGATGGACAGCAAGGCGGAGGACATCAAAAGCCAACAGACTACCTCAAGCTTGTAAACTATTTAATTAAGCAAGAAGAGCCTTCATTTGGACTCTGTGCAGCATCATCTATGGAGAAACAGCCCGTAGGGCTGGCAAGGAGACAGACAGGTACCCTGCTCTGTAGAGTATCCAAAACTGCCCTGGGCAGCCTGTGCCAGGGCTTGACAACCCTCTTAGTGAAGAAAGTTTTCCTAACATCCAATCTAAACCTCCCCTGGCACTCCTTAAGGCCATTCCCCCTTGTCCTGTTGCTTGTTCCCTGGGAGAAGAGACAGACCACCCCACTTGGCTACGACCTCCTTTGAGGTACTTGTGGATCATGATAAGGTCTCCCCTGAGCCTCCTCTTCTCCAGGCTGAACATCCCCAGCTCCCTGAGTCACTCCTCATCAGACTCGTGCTCCAGACCCTTCCTGAGCTCCAGTGCCCTTCTCTGGACACACTCCAGTGCCTCAATGTCTTTATTGTAGTGAGGAGCCCAAAACTGATCACAGAATTCAAGGTGTAGTCTCACCAGTGCCAAATTCAGTGAGGTGATCACTGCCCTGGTCCTGCTGGCCACACTATTTTTGATACAAGCCAGGATGCCTTTAGCCTTCTTGGTAAGCAGGTAAGCAATCCTAACAAGACCAGAATTTTCCTGTTCCAGAAGTATTTGTGGAATTGTTGTGCAAGGGGCTGTCAGCCCAGTAATGTGGGTGAGTAAAAGCAGAGACGGTTATTTGGGTTCTTTTTAAACTTATAATTCTGTCCTAATTGTAAGTGCTGAATGCTTTTTAAAATTGTTCATAAATTGCATTACTCTAATATTCACATTAAATTTGATGTTAGGGAATAACTGTACATTGTGGAGGTCAATGAGTTCCACCAAAATCTGATTTTAAGCAAAAGAAAGGAGATTTTGTGTCTGGAACAAAATGTCTCTTCATGTCGAAGCCATAAGGTTATTTATCAAAAGTCATTGGGGGTTTTCCCACAAAGGTACACATTTCCTGATACAGAAGGTCACAAACAGCTTTTGATATTGATGCAGTCATGGAGAATACAAACAACTCGTGTTAACTACCCCTCAAAGCACCCTGAGCACAGCCAAACCCTTCCAGCTGGAGCCCAGTCCAAAGGCAAGGGCAGAGGGCAGAGCACCCATCCCTTCCTGCAGAGCCAAAGCTGTGACTGCAGAGAGACTTTAGCATGCTTTCCAGGGCCAGGGCACTATTTCAATCTCATTTATAACCTCATCCATTCTAGGTATCTGTCACTGAGCTTGCAAGGAAGGGATCAATGATAAACATGTTCCAGAACACAATCTTCAAACAGCAGCCACAGTACTTGAGCAGTGGGAGGAGAGGCTCAGGAGCACACAGGAGCAGGAAGCCTACAGAGAAAAAGGCACGAGCTTTGCACTCTGGAGATAGGGGTTCAGAGCCCCACTCCACAGCAGAAGCCCTTCATGAACCCACAAAGAATGCCTGTTTCTCCCCAGAAGTTAATTAGGACCACCCACCCTCAGGGGTGTGCTATGAAGAAAATTACCTGAAATACTGAGAACCCGTGTTGTCCTCTCAAAGGACACCCCAGGACTGTAGCATGCAGACAGCCACTACATCTGGAGCCTCAGGAGGAGCAGCTGGATTCTTGAGGTACTTCAGACAAGCAGAGGCAGAGATACCAGACCTGCAGCTTTCCACACATAAGGACTCCTCCATCCATCACAACTCCAACTCCATTTCTTCAGACAGCACACACTGCTGTGGGAATGACATGCCCACGTTAAGGGCAATAGTAATCAGTCTTACTAGAACCCATAAAGTTGCCATTAAGTTCATGCTCTAAAGCTGTTCCAAAGGACACATTTGTGTGAAACAGAAGCTTGACAAAGGAAAGACAAGGAGGAGCAGGCGAGGTGACCACAGTCTCCCTGCTGTACAACACAACCGGACGCACAACAGAGGGTTCCTGCTTTCCTCCATCCTCCTCTCTGAAGGCTCACCAAGCACAGCACACATAGTGTGCACGTTGCTTCTGCTCACTAGAAAGAGAACAGCAAAGTTTCCCCTGTGGCACATGACAGGGACTTTTATTTCATTCCTAGACAGCAGCTCAGGTGGGCTAGAAAGCAGCATCCCCTCGCTGGTAACGAGGGTGCCAGGAGGCCTTGCCCTCCCCAGTCATTGCTGCACAAGTTCAGCTTGGACAGAACATGTCTTTGTTAGATCAGGTGACCTTTTTCATGACATTTTGCGCAACGTTATGAGGCTACTCAAACTCACAGGATTCCCCATATTTCCCCATAGTCCAGGAAGCTTTGTTATCAGATGAAGAAATCTATCTACCCATGCACTTAGAGGCCTGACAAGATTTGATGAAGTTTGTCTCTTCTGCCCAAAGCAATTGGGCATTTACCCCATTTGCTCCTCAGCACCATATTCAGTCAGGGGAGAGGGAATGGCTCAAAGAGCACCAAGCAATCAAACCTCTGTGTTTGCAGATATTGCAGACTAACCACTTGTATTGCCACACGATGTGTTTTCTTTAGCTGTTTCAGTACTGCCATCCCTCAAGAGCTGTGAGCAGAGCCATTCCCACCCCTCCATCACCAAGCTCAGAAAACATTACAAGAGAACTGCGCTCACATCACCTCCTTTACCATTTCTAGGTGAAGGAAATGATCTGCAATGAACTCTCTGAGGTCAAAGACCCCAGTAGACACTAATACATTGCATAACTTACTGTCTAACCAGACTCTGTATGGATCCTTCACATGTCTCAGTTTAACACACCATCCTGATTTGGTTTGTGCATAATTCAAGGAACAGCTGAATGCTGTTTCCTTCCTTGCCCAAGAATGGGTGCAGCCACGTGTCTGAGCACTTTGCTGTGCAAACACCTCAGGTCAAAACCACAGCGTTTGGTATTTTGCAGGGAAGTCCCTGGTGAGTTCACTTCAATCTGTCTCTCTGTCCTCAGCATCCTTCTCTGCTACTTTTTGTGTCACCTCATTTCACAACTGGCACTTCAATTTTGTGGTGCATGTTTTGTTTGCAGCTCTATGATTCAAAAGGAACTTACAAGTATATTTTTTTGTTAAACTATGGGAAAGAAGTTTCTCTTTGTGGTGATCCAAACCTCTGACACACTGAAGGGACTGATGGCCAAACATCCATCTTCAGCTGTCAGACGTCCCCAAGGAATCCCTCTTAACACCTTTCAGTAATGAGGCAGATTACTGAAAGCTGGGTGTTTTCATCTCTTCAACTTCCAGGAATTTTCCACCATGTGGGAATAAGCCTTTCTGACAGCTCTGACTCAGAGTGAAAGGCAGAAACAGTGACAGGTTTGGATGACTTGAGAATAAAACCAGAGAGAACACATCTGCAACTTCATACATACTTAAGTCAGCTACAAAAAAAGTGGCAGCAGAAAAAAACCCACATACCTTGTAGGAACCTACAAATGAGGAGAACCTGACTGACAGCACAGCAACACCTAGAGAATAACAGGCTAGAATTGCTGGCAGAAAATTTAAATCTATTTAAATTAATTCCCCCATTCCCGAGAAAGTGATTATGTTGGTGCTAGAAGTACCGAAGATTTCAATCTGTTTTGAAACATCAAGCTGTCAATATTTTCATCGTTTTTGCAAATAACCATTAAGGGGAATTAAAATGCAACCTTGCTCAATGATTGCCAGTACAACATCCACACAGAAGAGATTAAAGCTGCTGACGACTGCTGCCTCTCCCAGCTGCAGCAGAATATTGCTCATGCTAAACACCCCACTCCAGAGCAGTGCTCAAGGACACAGAAGCAAAAGGGTACAGACAGCTTTACATGGTGTAAGGGCTCTTCAGACTGCATTTGGACAGCCAGAAGCACAGATTGCTGAGTGATTAAAACAGGCAGGATTACTAAACCCAGGGGAAATCAGGTCATCCTATTTCTCCTTAGAAAGAGACAAAGAGACCATCTACCTGGACTGTTGTTCTTCCTTCACTAAGCAGGTTTTCTACTCACAGCATCTGCTTCTAGAGATCCACAGAGTGGCCCAAAGACTGGGCTAGGAGGTAAGATGGGGATTTGAAAGTGTTCAGCATCTCCACGTCAGAAGACACCGGACAGGCAAAATAGAACATTTGACAACCACAAGAAAAATTACAAGTTTCACACACAGTCCAGGTAACATACTGCAGAAGTTAAAAGATGCTGGAATTGTGCCTATGGAGGTATTTTGCATAATCTTAGTATGTGGTCAAAGAGCTTCCAAGTGGTGAAGTGCTCCCTCCATTCTGTTCATGAGTTGTCAAGTCCAATATGACTCAGGAGTTTTATTATTAGATCTCCATTATTTCAAAAGTTCTCAAAGATTAATATTGAGGGCCAAGTCAGTTGTTTTCAGAAATTTATCTAGCCCTGAGACAAATTATTTTTTCTGTATGAATATCTCTCTTTTGCTTTAAATTCAGTTTATTAGCCTTAATTTGTCTGATATAAAAATCAAATAAATAAGTCACATGGCTCAGTTAAAAGCAGCCAGATATGTCAGGGTTTTTTCCTGTGCATATGTAGCCCATAGACAAAGAGGATAATATAATAATGGCCAAAGCATTTATTTGTATTCAACACCAGATGAATTCATCAGACTAAAGTAAGCTTGAACTAAGTCACTCTGATGCAGACCAACAGAAAGTTCAATTAGCTCCAGTAGAAACTAACTTCACATGCATTCTTTTTTTTTCAGAATGCTTTTAAAAGTCAATAGAGCTCTTGAAATACTTTATATACAATCAACAACTTTCTGCAAAGTAGCTAAATGAATTTAAGGGTGGAGGTTTGTTCTACCCTGGGGAATAGCCAAATAGAAACACAAGCACAATTTGGTGGTACAGATAAGAACAATCCTCCCCAGTCCAGCAAACACCTCCCACCCAGGCTGCAGAATCCTGCTCTCCTCAGCACCCTATTTTCAGCATGCAGCTCTAAACTTTGGAGCACGTGGAAAAGTGCTCTCCCCCAGCCAAGAGCAGAGTCACTGCTGCTCTGGCACGAGGTTGGTTTTGTAGTTTGCCTAACATGATTCAGCTTTCTACTCTGTTCTTCCCCAAAGTCCAAGGTTAAGTACTCTTTTCATAGAACCACAGGATGGCTTGGGTTGGAAGGAATCTTAAATCTCATATTGTTCCAAACCTCTGATGTAGACAGGGACACCTTCCACTAGCCCAGGTTGCTCCAAGCTCCATGCAGCCTGGCCTTGAACACTCCCAGGGATGGGGCATCCACAGCTTCTCTAGGCAAACTTTGCCAGTGCTTCACCACCCTCACAGTATTTCTTCCTAATATCTAAACTAAACCTACCTTCTTTCAGCTTAAAGTCATTTTCGGGTCACTTATATAAATCCAGAGCAAAGGACATTCTTTTGTTTCCCAATTCATTAGACAAACCATCCACCAACACCAAAGGTTAGCCATGGGCCATACACACACTGTCATTACATCTATAATAAAAAACTTTACTGCAACACACACAGAGCACAGACCTGAGAGCCTCTGGGCCCACTGCACACTCAGCCCACACACAGCTGAGCTGAGACCCTCAGAGCAGCCACACCAATCCCACACAGCTTCCAGAAACAGAAAGCCCCAACTTTGATTCTCTAGAAAAGAGCCCAGAGATAACATGGTTCAGGAGGGACAAGGAAGGCTTCGGTAAATGTGCCTCAAAGGGGATTTCCTGAAATTTGCAGGTCACTGACTGTGCCTTATTTTCAAGGGACAATCAAAGAAGCAAGTGTGATGAAAGACAATTGCAATGACAAGGTATTAATGTGCCCTGCAGGTAAAACACTGTTCTGCAGCAAAAACTGCAGATGTTAAACCTCAGCCAGAGGAGTTGAGGCTGCTGGACTGCTCTGCTCAGTCTCCTTTGCTCAGGTTGGGTCTTCAGATGCAAATAGATTCTCAGAAAATGGGTAGCTGTGCTGGCAAGCAGACAAGAGGACCTGGTAAATTCTAACCTCCCTTGCTTTCTTGTCCTCTATCAGCAAATCATGAAGTGGCTGATGATCAGTTAGTCCCAGTTCAGACATTTTTGCAGGGAAGTTGCAGAACTTCTTTGCTAAATAGATTAGGTTAAATATTATTATCATGATAGAAGTTTTTCTTGCTTTCTTTTACCCAAGAAAATCATCTTGTAATCCCCAACTGATCCCCAGCAGGATCAGAGCATGATACCACAAATTTCCACTTGAACTCTTGTCACCTGTGATGTGAGTTCAGATACTTGAGTCTGTCCAACAATTCCTATTTGCTAAAATGGTGAGTCTAAAATTTGAAGGCTTGTTTCAGTAGTTTATAGCATGGATACACAGCTTCATAGGACAACAAATGTTGCTGAGTTACAGATCATTCCATATGCATGTGGCAAGTGAGATCCTTTGATACAGATTTCCACAGGGTGTTTGGTGCACTCTCTCCATCTAAAGCTCTGTACAAAGCTACCAATTTCTTCTCCACATGAAGAAATTGCTACTGGAAAGCTAGAGAGCAGGAACTGACAGTGCTCACAACAGCAAAGTCACCATCAGGATACCTCAGCACTGGAGTCCTGCTGATTGTTGTGTTCATAAAAAGCTGGAAAGGAGGTGAAGGGTAAAACATGAAGTTCCTGTGCCATCATCCGAAGAAGTAAAGAACATTGACTACAAAGAGCAAGAGGACTTCATTTCACCAAGCAATGGGGCTGGAGATCCACACTACATATGAATACATTGAGTGACAAAACAATGCATTGGGAAAACATGATCCTAATTCTGCTTTCACAAGGAGGAGCTGCTACTACCCACAAGTGACATCTTGCCACTGCAACAGATAGCTCTATGAAGTGTTAGTAACTGCTGTATATCAGGCCAAGAAAAGGCAAATTCAATGCTGGGAATTATAAAAAAGAAAGAATAAAACATTCTGATGCCAGAACATGAATGAGGTGAAGGACTCTGTGTGTACAGTTTTTTCAACTGATAACACATTCCTGGATGGAAACATGAAACAGAAGTATGCAAGTAGAATTTGTCTTTACTCTATGGACGTCTCTCCCCTGCACGTACGTACTCTCTAACTACTTCTCTGAAGGAGAAGATTGCAGCCATAACTGCAAAGCACATTATCACCTGAATGTGCATTCAGAAGTTGTAACTGAGGAAACAAATAGGATAATGAGACTATTTAGAAAACAAGTAGATAATCTCCAGCTATGACACAGCTCTGTATTTTAAGGGAAATGATTCTATAGCTTGGATGAAATTCTGCCTGATCCATTCCAACAGACTACAACATCCAAACTCTGTACCTTGAACAACTCAGGCTATCTAAGCAACTGGGAACAGCAGGTCCCTGTGCAGTAAAGATGTAATAAAAAGTCATCAAGAACCAAACAGGCCTGTTTTCCTTCTGCTCCTGCACAGGTAGGACTGGTCCTGTGTGCCAAATCCTGCTTCCAGCTCCTTCCATGAGGTGGGTTCAAATACCAGCATACCATGGATAGTAAGAGACCCAAATCAGAAATCTTGGAGTATATCCATTTAGTGCTGTGTGGCACCTGCTGGAGAAATCTTTCATTTCACATTGACCACACCGGGAATATAAGTCAGGCCCCTTAATGAATAAGTAATCTTATCATAGAATCATAGAATCATCCGGTTTGGAAAAGACCTCCAAGATCATCAACCCAACCCTACCGTGGTTACTAGACCATGGCACTAAGTGCCACATCCAGTCTCAGCTTGAAAACCTCCAGGGATGGGGAATCCACCACCGCCCTGGGCAGCACATTCCAATGCCTGAGCACTCTCTCTGTAAAAAATCTCTTCCTAATATCCAACCTAACCCTCCCCTGGCAGAGTTGGAGTCTGTGCCCTCTTGTCCTACTGCTGGTTCCTTGAGAGAAGAGACCAACCCCCACCTGACTCCAACCTCCTGTCAGGGAGTTGTAGAGGGTGATAAGGTGTCCCCTGAGCCTCCTCTTCTCCAGGCTCAACAAACCCATCTTAAGATTTCATGCCTTTACCTGTTTTGAATGAGTAGTAAGTCACTGCTCAGCCATTCCTGCCACAGGAACAGGCAACTGTGAAGATAAGATGTGAATTTACAGTCCATCAGCTATCCCACAGTGATTGTATGCTCACAGTGCAATGCCCTTCGTGGTCACTGTATGTTTCTACAGGACAGTGTGACCTGATGGAGCACCTCAGCTCTTCAGCAGTGCCCTCAGACCTGTCCATCCTGTACTTTGATAGGTGCTCTCCCCCTGGCAATGCACATCACCCACAGGGCAGCACCTACCCACCATCCTATGGTATTAATTTATGAACTGTTCTCTGTACAAAATCATCTAATTTGCTGACAGATGGCAAATGGTGCAGATCAGGAGTAATAACTCTAATAGAAACCGGTGATGACTCAGGTCATGGTAGAAACTGTAACAGTTTTGCTTAAGGAACAATTAGTTGAAAAACAATACTAATGAGGCAATAAGTACTATTACTAAATTCATTCTATTGTCATCATTACAGGAGTCAACATTCCTGTTCTGTGCTAATTAGGTCAGTTAGCAGAAGCACAGAAAGAAGAACATTAACCAAGTGTATCTGGAGCATTCCAGAGACAGACAGAGACAGCCAGAAGGGATTTCTGAATACTCATTGCCTATGAAATTTTGGAATCCCCTTAAACCAGTCATTCCAGTTAGCTCAAGATATATTAGTTTAATCCTTTCACTCACTCTCTCTAGTAAAGTACAAAGCACTTTGCCAAGGAGCTTTCAACTGAGGCCAAAACCAGCAAGTTTGTCTTGTTTTGCTAATGCAGCAACACTGATCTTCTGCACCCCCTGACACAAGGGAAGATTTCCCCTTGCATGTGACCCTGGTCCCCATTCAAAACCAGGCTATTTCAGTGCTGATAAGGATGACATTTAGATTTTCCAACATTTTTCTGTTTACAGGTGTTATGGGTATAAAAGTATCTTGTTGGGCCAATATCACACTGATTTGTGCTATATTAAGTAGTCCTCTGGGACAAAGTAACTTCCTCTGACCTGTAGTTACTAGAATGACACCTGTCAGAGGAAGTCCACCCCTGGTTCATGCATGCCACAATTACCAATACCTGAAGATTCTAAGCTTACCAAAAAGATCCTTTTTTATCCCAGATGAAATCCAGAATGAAAACCTTGCGGTGCTATAGGCACAGTGCACTCAATGTGATGGACTGTCTTGTACCACATTGCTTGGAGACCAGCACACAAAAATCAGAGACAGGTGACCCACAGCCCTTTTCCTTGGAGGAAAGATTCCCCTCCTCCACCAGCCAAAGAATATTTCCCAAGAAAGCTCCAGAAGGGAAAATGTGACTCTACCTGAAAATTTCCCTTTGTTCTCCCTAGAAATAAAAGATGGAACAGGACCAAGACCTCACTTTCCTTTCACAGTTGTAATAGAGACTGAGACCAGACTTTGTGCTGAGAATGTGCATAATGGGTCACGAGCACATGCTACAGTGCTGACATGTCCTACATGCATCAGCCAAGCAAAGCACCTGCAGGGCTGCAGTCTCCCCTGCTCACACTGGAGGAACAGCACAGAGGAGGTTGCACCTCCTATCAGCACAAGTATCTGTTCCTGCAGACCCCTAGGTCAGACAGAGAGACAACAACAAAAACCTGCCCCCCTACAATTCCCCTGCCCAGTGAGAGTGGTGGGAGCAGTTTGCAGCTCAGTATTACATCATGGAAACACCTGAACGAGGATGTAGCAATTTAATGCACATTTAAAGGCTCCTAGTGGAGGTGCTCTAAGAGCAGAGAAGGAACTCTTCAGGGCAGCAAACTCCACTGCTATCAGGAACAAGCTTATATACAGTATTCAGCTGTGAATTTAAGTTTAAATGAGTTGTGAACACAAGATAACCCAGGAAAGAGGAATTTTCCACTAGAGTGTATCAGCACAATGACTGTGCACTGTTATCACACAGTCCCAGCAGGGCAGAAAGGGAAAGACACACTAACCCAAGCAGTGACCTGACTCCCGAGCAGTACCTTCTGTTTGCAGTCAACTGATGTTAAAGGTCCACAGTGTAAGCTGAACTAAGTGCTCCCTGGATACACTGTGCATGTCCAGGCATCAAACCCCCCCCCCCACCCCCCGATATTTGTTTTCTCTCTCCTGGAGCTGGGTTGATGGCAGGAGTCAAATTCAAGCAGTTGGTTTTTATTCCATAGTTCTACAGAACAGTCCTTTCACTAGGGTGGTCATAATGTACATGAACAACATTTTTCAGTCACTCAAAACATGGCTTTTGTAGTTTTTGGGGATTTTGTTTGGCTTTTTAACCTGTAGAATTTAAAGAATCATGTCAGGGAAAAATTAAAAGGGATGAACTTGGCTGACCTTATTTCTATAAAACGACAGGAGCCAATAACTTCTTCTTCAATGTATTAATCTGTAAACACTTCCCCAAATCTGCAGTTTAAACATTCCAACTTCTCAGATCAAGAAATGAAATTAATCTAAAAATACTTTAATGTAGCAAGTTTGGCTATAGAACCAGTGCAACATAGAGAGGACACCCATTGTATAACCAACTTTACTGCTTAATCTTAACAGAGTAAGCTACAGATGCAACGGATTCACCACAAGTTATTTGGTTAAATTAAATACTGCACTTAGGATCATGCTGTTGGTAATTGTGGCTTTACAGTACCAATGCTCAAGTTGACTGAGTTAGTTTTACTGTAAGTAAAATGCAAGTTTACAGAGAAACAAAATAATTTAGTATAGTAGGCTGTATTCTGTTCCATGCTCAGTCACAATGATAATGTCTTCAACAGATAAACAGTATTTCAGCATTATGTTACTAATGCCAAAACGTACAGGAATTGTAATGCCAAATTTACAACATAATACAGTGCTTAACAAACAGATTTCTCAGGTTCAGTGGCCAATGGTGAGAATGTACACAGGACTGAGAAGCATCCAAGCACTACTCAGTGCATATGAAGTGGCTCACACTGACAGGAATGCTTTACCTTTCCATGGAATTATTGTTCTAGAAGTTTGTGTCCCAAACATAATGCAGTGTAAAACAAATGCTGAACCCTTGCCTCAAACATGAAGCAAAAACATGTTACCTACAAACCTGAACCAGTGAAACCACTTGAGGAACGGAGAAAAACTGTGATCACTTGACAAAGATGACAGAGCTTGGTTACTGTATTACGTGAACTAGGATGGTAATTGTGTTGTAAACAAACTTTAACCAAATTAGGTTAATGCATCTATTCTTATCTCAAGAATATTGCCATTTCAACAAAGTGATTTTTAAAGCTAAGGACACTATCAGAGGTTTCATTTTTGTTTAAAGCCAAAACTGATAAAAACCTGGAAGCTGGCAAATCATTTTTGTTCCTATTAGCCTTCACTAACTTCTCCATGCCATACTTCAGCAAAATTTTCATCCCCCCCTGCTTTTATCTAATTCTGCTCCAACTTGGGTAGCTGGTAGCAAAGTTGAAGAAAACACTGTCAATACCTGAAATCCTCTACCCAGAGTGGTTTGGCTTTCCACTACTGAGGATGAGATCTGGCATTGTTCCACATAGAAAACAAAATACTAACATATTTGCTTTTAATTTTAAAAGAAAAACTTCCTCAAAATTAAACAGGATTTGCAAAGAACTATACAGCTTTGAATCCATCAATCCCAGCAGTGTCACCCTCTACCCTCCCTCCAAATTAACAGCATTGCCAAAGTGGCTGATGTGACACTGATGGAATCAAAACCACTTCCACAAAGCTTGGATACAAAACACAAGGAAACTTCGTCCCTGCCGTATCTATTTTTTTCTCTTTTCCTGCATTCTGTAATGAACTCATGCAAGCATAAAAGACGTTGTATTGATTTTGTGTTCTTATTTCAAAACAGGCGTAAGAGCTGTGCCAGACAAAACTGAACTTTTATTTCACTTCAAGAAAGATTTTATATTACCAACTCATTTCTCTTCAGAACTAAAGGCGATAAAAAATAAATCCATAGAAATGAAAAAAACCAAACCCTGTAGTCAAACTGCTTTTTCAAGTATGTTTCTCCCCTCATAAAAGAGCTGCATTAGCCATACTACTGAATAAAACCCACATCACAATGATTAGGACTTAGACCATAGGCCTAGATCTCCTGGAATTCAGCTCAGCTGAGTCTCCAGCTGAGCTCACACAAGACTGGAAGCAGGAGGTCAATGGGTACATGTGCACATGTTACATCACTCCTTAAATCCCTGTTTCTGACTACATCCACTATCACACTCCTGTCACATCCCCCAGACAGGAGAAGTGGCACAGGAGCCACAAAGTGATCCTGGACAGGTACCGTTGTTCGCTGATCAACCCAGTGCAAACCTTGTGCTGATGGAGATGCACTTTGCACACCTACCAGACTGGAGAATTTTGCCCACAATGTTTCTAACATAGCACAGCATAAAGTACATCTCAGTACTTCCTTCAGTCTGGATATCCCATCTCAATCTATTGCGATTATGGAATCATAAAGTCACAGAATATTCTGAGTTGGAAAGAACCCACAAGGATCAAGTCCAACTCCTGAAGCCAATGAGGGGGTTTCTACAAGAGTTGGTCCCTGCATTAAACACTAATACATATGAACAATAAAAGGGGACAAACTTCCAAGTCACTCTAAGTGATGGTGATAGGTTCAACTTCTCTTCCTTCCTCCTTAAACTCACTTCCCACTAATGCAAGAGAAAAGTGCAACTTTGCAGCATGTTTGTTCACATCAAGTTTTCCCTCAAGAACACATTTTGCAGTCACAAAATATGGTCTATAAAGTCGCAAAGTGCACAAGCTGAAGGCACAGAGTACAAACACATAGGAAAACAGATTTCAAAATACCAAGTAACAAAAAGAGATAAAAGAAAAAAATCTGAAATTTAAACCTCCCTGACAGAAGATACATTTATACGGGACCAACTCTTAAAATGTGACAATTTTTAAACTAACAAACAAATACTGCAAAATAATGAAACTTTATTCTTATTATTTAAGTAGAAGCTCCAGAAAATAACTTGAAGTTCAAAAACTAATACACTGATGTGTTAACTAGTTTTAAGAATGTCCTTAATATTAAGAAAAGAGTGCAAAAAGGATTCTTCCATTCTATCACTTTTGGAAGCTGCTGCTTTCGGCTGCTCATTTCCACTTTGAAAGGATTGTTTTTCAAGGTGCATTACTCATAAAAATCGCAGAGCTTTTTGATAGGCTAGACCAAGAAATCATGTCTTTCAAAGTCATCCCAACTGTAGCAGCAACTGACATTTCATTACATAAAGAAGAAAGTCCAAAACTCTTCTTCGAGGCATAGTTCGTGTCAGAGCTTGAGTATCAGCAGTTGCCAAAGGAGGCTCCAGATACCATCTGTGCTCCTCCAGTGTCTGTTCTGGCTAGGAATAGAAGCTGATCCAGTATATTCACTATCTGTACCCCCTGGAACTTGCACAAGCTGATGAGCCATCTGAAATGATATAAAAAGTTCAAGAAATGCTTTCACATTAAACTTCCAAATTATGTCCCTGCCCTCCCCCAAAAACAGTACTGCCTGTGAAACATGAACAGTTTAAACAGAAGGTGATATACCATGTAAACATTCATTCCTTCATTTCAGTTTACAATAAGAGTTCAGCATAAAACTGTGTGACATTTTATGGTAGGAAATAGAGCAAGCATACTCAGCTGAAAGCATGTGAGCAAACTTGGTGGAAATAATGCAATAAAATGAAGTTAACAACAGTACCAGAACAGGTACTATTCCCCAGTCCCCCTAAAGACAATCAGGGCCTTGTACTTCACTCCTAACCTAGACTGTATGGGACCTACAGTCTTTCCTGGCCAAAGTCAGCACAGAAGATGAGACCTTTGACTGACTGCACTCAAATTAGGGTTGCCCAGAGGAGATCAACCACCCGAGAATGGAACATCATTCATCCCTGTGTCTCTTGCCCTACACTGGGGGAAATGAAGGGAACAAGTAAAGAACCTCACAATTAACCATGCAGCAAGAGACTTCAGCCACAAACTGAAAACTTCCATGCTGCATGACTCAAACATTTGTAGCCAACTCCTGCCTTACTAACTCCACACAGGAAGATCCTGGGCTGTATCAGACACACCTCTGAGGACCCCAAATTGTAAAGCAGAACCCCAGCAATCGCTCAGTTCTGTCAAGAGACAGAAACACACATCACCAGGAGATGATTTATATCAGAGGTGAACTGGTTCATAACGTTGCCTGTTATGTGTGTCCTGACCAGGCAGAGACTCAGGAAAAACTACATTCTTTTTCCTCAAGACCTCAGCTTCCACTTAAATGAAGTGCAAGTACCCTGGCCTCAGTATCTAGGACAGTGGCTGTGGGACTCCAGCAGAGTTAGTCAGGCTCTAGATCCAAGAAATTTGCATTATTGCTTGGCAAGGTAAAGGTTACACTGCAGACACTAGCTACATGTGGTGATGCAGCCCCTGAGAGCTCACCACCCTGAGAACCCAGAAGTTCACCACTACCTGTATGCCCACCCTGTCAGGGCCTGCAGCATGCTGGAGAGCAGAGTTAGATGCATACTTACTGTAAGTTAACTCTTCTCCAGCTCTCTTGCGTGACTGGTCACCTCTGGGAAAGAAGGGAAACAAAGGTAAATTCATGATAACCTGCATTAAAGACGTCCCTGCCCATTGCAGGGAGCTTGGACCTTCAAAGGTCACTACCACACCAAACCACTCCACAATCTTCAAAACTGTGAAATACCTCAGCACAATCACCACCTTCTAGAGATTTAGAAACAAAATGCAAACTAGTCACAATAACACAACTGCAGGATTCTCAATTTACTAAAACTGTATAAGCTGTATTTTCTAGATTTAATTAGCTGATCCTTCTGTTACAGACAGAAGGCTTGATATCACAGGATAATTTCTTACAAAATGAAGAAGAGGAAAATTGCTCATATGCAGCATGGTCTTAAGTCATGCATAAAATTGTTTTCCTCAGTTCAAACTCCTCCACCAAACTTCACAGAACTACATGAAAAACTCTGCACCTATCAGTCTGAAAAGGTAAGATGCTCCTAAAAGCACAACAATCAGCCTCTAGGCAAGTCTGAGCTGACAACATCTGTGCTTTAAGCTGAAAATTTTAGTAGTTAAAACAGGAGCCTGACATGCCAGTGATGCTGCTGAAGACACCTCACTGCACTGTGTTCCTCATGGTTATTGTTGTCAGAAATGCAGCAGCAACGACACCACCACTTTTTGGAACAATTAAAGGAGAAAAGAAGATATTTCATAGTAACTCAGAAGAGAACAGACTTGGCATGCTACTTGATGAAAGAAACAAACAACATTTTTATACATCTGTGTGGGAATACAGCCTCAGAAGAATTCTGAGAAGTCATAAATAAACATAACCTATGTTCATAACACAGGAAGAAGCATATTACATCTTGAAATACATTTCAAGCCAAAATGCATTTCAAATACCACTGCAAAATGCCATGTAGCAAATACATTACCTGTAATTCAGTTTTCCTTTACTTGTGTCCCTTTAACGAGGAGACTTGACCCTAACACTTTGTACAACCTCCATATTCACCAGACTGCACTGACTCACTGATAGCACAACCATATAAAACAGACTGTACAAAACACACTCATCAGAGACTAAATGCCATCCACCAGTTATTCCTCTGCAAAGTTTTAGTTTGCATTTTTATTTCATAAACCGAAAACAAGCTACATAGAAACAGCAGCTGCACAAAAGCATGAGCTACGGTGGGACAGTTTTCTAAACCTACAGGGCACACCAAAACTCTCCACATGTCCAATACCCAGAAGACCCCATACTGCAGAAAGCCAAAAGGAAGAGTTAGAACTTGGACTCTGCAAACAATGTGTGACACAGAAACCTTTACTTCGGCTTGTATGACTATTCCTATCAAGCCCTAAATCTCTTCTTTGGCCCTGTATATCACACAGGACAGAAACTGTTTCCTACAGATCTGCATTAGTTACAGTGCCAGAGAATTACTTTTCTGCATAAAACAGGAGTTGCTAAAATATATTCCTTGGATCCCAAAAAGTCTCTAAAGAGACGGGATCACACAGGCAATTAGTCTTTGCAATGCTCAGTGTCCCCCCCCCCCCCCCAGCCTTTTATAGTCCCCTTACAGACCCAGCCAAAGAACATCACAGCCAAGCTAACAAACCTCTCTTATTTTCAGTTAACTAAGAAAAAACATTCTGAAACAAATTGTTTTTGTGGATATAGACTGTAACTACTTGAAACTTCACTTTTCACTCTCTAAGATTTGTGAAACTGGTGAAATGCACTTGTAAGCAGAACTATTATTGGCCACCTACAGAATTAGTAAGACTGAAAGTTAGACAAAACTAAATTGTTCCTTTTTTGTTTTGTTGTCTGCATTACATTCTCTTGTCAGCATTATAAGCCTACTCAGTTTCAAAGTCTCAATCTTCTATTTCTTGGGCCAAATGCACTGCTTTTCCCAGCCCAAGCTCTTAGGGCTTTACTTTTATGCATCTCTCTCAAAAAAGTTCTTTGCCTCAACAAAAAGCCTTACAAGAAGAGAGTCTGCCATACCATTTGCATTTGGGTCAATAGTAGAGCTGTGAAGCTCAATAATTGACCAGGCTTTGAAGACAGAGATTACCTTTGAGGACAACTATGGAGCATGGAATCCAGAAGTACATCTACCACTAACCATACCCACATCTAGTGGGTGTTCAGACTACAGGATCAGACTCTCAGCTTTGCACAGATTACAGGAAAGGTGAAGATGTGTTCCCCTCATGAAGAAACAATCTTCTTGGGAACAGAGCATGATGCTCCCCCAGCCTGATCTCAGATTGTCAGACTGCTGCAGAAGATGAACACTGCTGAGGTGAAAGGACTGTGCCTCTGTCTGGGTTGCTAAACAGAACAGCAGAGCAACAGGCACTGCCCAGAGTGAACAACACACAGTATAAACATCTTCTGTTGTCTCTATTACTGTTCGTCCTTTCCCCCCTTCACTCCCCAACTCATTTGAGTGTTCACATTTGTCTGTTCAAAATAAACACCTTGACTGTATAAGTAACTCTGAAAGAGGAATAAGGAGAAATCAACTGACATTTTCAGAAGCATCACCATAAAAGAGAGCTTATAGAAAATAAACAGCCAAAGTAAAGGTTGAAGTTGAACAAGAACACGACCATGAAGGAGAAGCACAACCAAAACAAATGGGTGCATGAACTGAAAACAAATCTGTTCCATCAAAATAATTGAAGCCTTCCAATCCTCTATTTTTGGTACCATATGCAGGGTTGTTAGTGCTCAAAACAGAACAAACAAGGCCATATTTAAGAAAACAAAATCATAAGTCAGGATCTGAACTCTTAAATTATTTATTCAATATTTTTAGGTGTATCCATTTTCATCACTTCAGCACTGTCCAGCACAATTGCTACTGAAAAGTAGTAATTATTACCTAGTAAATCCATTCTGAATAAGCTCTCTTTGAAGTTTCTGGTCTTGAGCAGCATATTCCTGAAGCTCAGATTCCACAGCAGGGGGAAGAATATTTGGGATGAACTTAGAAAATAAAGCTGGTGCCATCTGTACCCATTCTGCAAGAAGAGGGAAAACAACAACATAATACAAGGAAGAGAGATTCTGTACAAATTTCACTCTTTGACAAATGTTAACTTACTATATTGGGATCCTGAATCAAAAAAACGAAAGAAAGAAAGAAAGAAAAACCCCAAACCATCCCAAAAATCCACAGAAATCACGTCTTAAAACAGAACAAATAACCAGACTGCTAAAGTCAGATGTTTACACATAGAAAAAGGAATTTTTCCATCATCAACCTCATCATCAAATTGAAATTCAGTTCCTGCTGCATGTCACAAGACCTGCTGAGTCACTGGACACTCTGAAGGACAGGCAACTGATGATCACCTTGATAATCAGACAATCATTTGTAACACTTTACTCCAGGAAATTTATTCCCTCAAACTCTGTTCCCTGGGCCTTACTTCTAGAAAGCACAGTAGCACCACCATACAATCCTTGCTTCCCTGTCCCCCATTCAAATGAATTAATGCATTTCTCTCACTGATCTTCCAAAGCTGAGATGAACACGATTTTAATGTTCATTATACAATTCTAACCTGCAATAGTTCAGCTGCAGGGCAGAAATGTGATTTCATTTCACCACACTGAACACTGCCTTGCAGGATCAATTTATTTTTATATTTATGTTTTCAAGAGGAGTTTACCTTAAAACTGCTTCAAGGCTGATTACAAGAAACACAGAAAAGACTGAGCAAAGGATGAAAATTGGGGTTTCTGTCAGACAGCAACTGTCTAACAAGTTCTGAGAAAAATAAATAGCCCTCAAGCATTTCTGCACCCAGACTTCCCACAGGTTGTAGCAGTTATCTTAAATTTAATATTTACTTAGAATAAAGGGATGCTCTCAAATTTATTCACTAAGGTACACCACAAGTTTTTAGCCCATTCCCACACTCTTGCCCAACTTGGCATTGTCTGCCAACCTACTGAGGGAGCACCTGGTCTCCTCATTGAGATCATTGACAGTTATTAAAAAGGACTGGCCACAGTAATGAGATAGAATTAGAGCCTTTTCTGGCAACATCTGAAGTCTGACAGCTGTCAAGTACTTTGAACTTGCAGAGAAATTAAAACCAGGGAGAGAGAAGAGAGAGTCCATGGCCACCAGCTACACCAGCATCGCTCCTCCTTTTGCTCTCTGCACTGCTGATAGATGGTTCTGAGCACTGCTCTGACCTACCACTGGCCCCATTTGCTGCTTTACTTCCCCAGCTATCTGCTGGCCAGTCCCATGGTACATCCAATAGGGCATGTCCCACAGGAAAAGTGAGCAGCACTGCCTCAGGGAACCTTGCCCTGACTGTTTCAGAACTCATCCTCAACAACTAGCACCACCACGGAACAGCCTTTTACATCAACAGCTCTATCCTGGGCTCTTCTGCTTGGAATGTCATTAAAGCTTCTCATTTTCTCAAAGGCTGAGAAGTTTGAGAAGCAGGTAACTAGAGCAAATCTGTAAAGTCAATCACCTGGGTCATCCTGCCCAGCTGCTGGAAGCAGGTAACAAATTGTAGGAATAATCTTCATACTTACATATCTTACAGATAAGACAACTATTCAAAATCTGATTAGGCCTAGAATACCAACCCAAACAATTATCTGTTGTGCTGTGCAGTAGACAGCAAGACAAGGATCATCTGAAACAAAAAACTGGGAAATCACAAGTCCATCACCTGTAATATTAAGTGTGGTCAAGGAAAAACCTCACTGAGCTGCTTTCAAAACAATGATGCCTTTATACTTTTGCAAACACCCTTCCTTTCTTGGGCCCTGAGCAGTTTCTGCAAATGAAATTAGCACTGCCTTAAAAACGAAGGCAGGATGTGAATTTTGCTGTTGTAAAAATAATCCTTGTTTACTGAATGTGCTTTACCCATGCAGTTTGTCCATGGAGGATCCAGCACATTCCTGGCTTGTATACATGCTAAATATTGCACTAAAACTTCCCATCCTCACTCCTATTTCCACACATGGGGACTGCAAAGCAAAAATAGACTGAAGCTCAGACACAATCATTCTCTCAGTCACACCAAGGTGAGAAGAACTATCAGTACAGCAAAAGGAAGGAAAGCAGTACCATTTATTTATGGATATTTTGAGCACTTTCTGTTTCTAAAACTTCTCAAAAACAGAATAAAGCTCTGCTCAGTTCTCCAAAACTTGGAGAATCAAAGGTTTTGGTGCAAAATGGATTAAAATCTGCAACACCATTTTCCTTTCAATAGAATTGTTGTTGCATAAGATGTCATGATGTGTTCACAAGCTAAATTAAGCCTTTCCATGAAATATTACCAACCAAGCAATGGCTTCATGGAAGAAACAGTCATTCATCTCATGCCAAAGACCAGACTGTTCAAAGTGCAACTTGAACTACCTTTCACCATCCTGACACCTCTAAACTTCTGCCATGCTTCACTCATTAACAGCCTTCTTTCCTTATTTCTACAGAGAAGAACAAACAGATCTTCGCTTTGCCTCTAGAGAGGAGGGTTAGGTTGTTTTTTTTTAAATCAATTTGGGACCCACATGGTACCTTGTGCAGGTCACAGATGGGCCATGAGAACCAGGGTAGAACTAAGCATTATGATGGACAGAACACAACACACAGTTGTTTGTTACTTGTGCATTAGAGAGTATAGGCATTTGGGAAAACACATTATCTAGGAACACATCACAAACACAATATGAGACCAGTACAAACATCATTCCCTTTACCTGGTCGTAGTGTATATAGGCCTTTCACAATATTTGCCATGGTTGAAGGAGTTATTTGAAACGGTGTTGACTGAGCTTCCAAGAGTAAAGCTGTAACAGAATTAAGAGAATCAGTAGTTTTTCTAAGCAAGCAATACAGGTTCTTACACATACATTTTTGTATCAAAAAAATACAGTAGTTGTGGGTTTTTTGGTATCTGATGTCCTCACAAAGCAAGCAGCCAGGTATCTGATTGACAACTCAATTCTCAAGAGTCATAACACATCACCTTTAAATATCAGTATCCTGCTCAAATTATATATGATGAAAATGTGGAAAAACTTACTTTTCATCCACTGGAGGTAGCAGGAGTTGTTAGACAAAACAAAGCAAGTGATGGGTCTAAGTATTCAGGTTACAGAACTGAAGGAAACAATTTATTTTCCTCTCTATACTGTGTTCAACACCTGAAGATCCACAAATCATTGCTTTACAGCATTTATAATCTTGTACATGAAACTAAGGATGGACTGAGAGCATATGCTCACGTAGTGTAAAAACTGTAAACATCAATTAAGAAAAGTTGTTATTTTAAACACAAATTAACATTTTAACCTCATTCTTGGTATCTTCTGTAGTAAACACTGCAATAATTATATATCTTCCTCTTATGGAAAAACTTGGCAATAGCACATTTACTGTTTATGTTATAATGCACAGGATTTTATTCTGGTTTGTACTTACAGGAGCTTTGTACATATATCAGAGTTACTGAAACACATGCACAAAACACCAGAAGAAATTAAGAAGGCGTAAACCAACTGGTGCCCCTCAGTTTTCACTTGTCTACACAGGAATTGAGCAATACATACACCTTTCTGTACCCACTACATAGAGGAGAAACGACTCTTACAATTCTACCTCAAGGGCACTTACACTGCAGAGACTCTGCTTTTTAAGCTTCAGAGCATCTCCAGTTCTAGCTTCAGCATCTGCCACTACAGTATCTACCATAAAAAGAAAAAATCTTCAATAGCATGTTCTTGTCTTTCTCAAAGTGTTTAAGTGGCTCATGTCATAGGGAAATTAAAACAAAGTATTTTTTCTAACCTCCAAGTAATCAAAGTTGTCATATTTAAGTGTCACAGATGAATTTATTTTACAAAGAACCATCTTATAAGTGCTTGCTCATTTCAGCTGAAGCCTTGAGGGTGTGAGAGCCTGTGATTTGTTTTGTAATGACATATTTACAGCCTCTTTCCTAAAGATTTTTCAAACAGCCTCTTGGCAGCCAAGAAAGTTGCAAATCATAGAATTAAAACTGGCATAATGCTTTATAATGTGACAGCAATGCACAATCTAAACAGTGTGTGTGTATACAAATATATATCTCTTTAACTAGACTGTGGCTACTCCAGCCTAAGCTTCATCAAGCATTTTGCAAAGTGTCCAGAAAACTGTGAATTTGTTCTTCACATGTAGACATTAAATTTCTTTCCTAAGATATGCAAAACAAATTATTTGAACCAAAGAATCTACATTACTTTACTACAGTTTCAGAAATTAACATTTCCTATCTTGGTTTCTGCAACTGCATACAGCACATGCTACAAAGCAAACAGAAGTCAATCACTCCTGATTTAGTCAATACATATAAATATTACATTCAACAACATAAACTAATGGCATGTATTTTCCACTTCTCAATAAAGAAAAATAAAGAATATACTGTTCTTACAGTATAAACTGATTCAGTCTACACCTTTTCCAAAAGTTAGGTATCAATCCCTGAAGAAAGAATAGCACTGCTGTAGGACTTGTGTTTTCAGAATGATTTCTGTAAGAGTAGACAAGATTCCTCTCTTTGGATCCGTCTGAAAGATTTCAGTGCATGTTTAAAGACACAGATGTAAACAGATAAAAGATGTAAGAGATCTTGGCACACAAATTCAACTTCAGCTTTGCAATGAAACCGACCTAAACATTCCATCCTGTAGTACCTCTTGAGAGAGGGTCACTTAAGACTCAAGGAATAGAAACAGCTGTGCCAGAGATGCTGAAATTACCTCTGTTTTTACTTTACAATCTTACGAAAGACTATGATACTATCTGACCACCTCCACAGTGTTTATGAACTAATATTGCATTCTACAGACTAAGTAACCAATATGCAAAGAAGTTAATTAACCTGTAAATAGTCTTGAATATAACTCATGGCAAAATCAAAGAGAAGTGAGTGTTCCCATGATGAAATGCTTCAATTGCAGAAAGGCACAAGATGCTTTGAAATATTCTTGAACTGAGGTAAGACAATACCCAAAATGGCCTCAAGGACTTTTGTGGAATGGGGGATGACCTTTATTGGAATAAGTGAGGTATGACAGGTACTCTGCAGTAGTGGAGTTACTCTATTATTGCACAGTAAGGCTAGAGAAATTGTCCCTTGATGAACATTTTAGCTACATCCCAGTTACAGTGGATTACCTGGGGCAAGATCCAAGACCACAGTAATTCCAGGGGTAGCACATGACATCTTAAGAAGCTGTTCATAACTCAAGACTGACCTGCAAAACTAAGAGTTTAACTGCTCATAGCAAGTTGACCCTGGCTGGATGCCAGGCACTCACAAAAGTTGCTCTCTCACTCCCCTCTGCACATGGACAGGGTAGAGAAAATATATTGAAAGGTTTGTGAATTAAGGACAGGGAGAAATCACTCACCAAATACTGTCACGGGCAAAACAGACTCAATGTGGGGAAATTAAGTGATTTTAATACTAAAAAAAAGTAAAGCAGACCTTAAAAGCACATTCCCTCTCAACCCCTCTCCTTCCCAACTCTACCTCTTCTCTCTACAGGTCCCTGCCAGAACTTGCTTCAGCAAGGGCTCCCCATGGGTTCACAGCCTCCTGTGGGAATCCCTCTGCCCTGGTGTGGGTCTCCCCCATGGGCTGCAGGTGAATCTCTGCACCCTGTTAACTCCATGGGCTGCAGGGGCACAGCTGCTTCACCATGGTCTTCACCACAGGCTGTAGGGGATCCTCAGCTCCTTGGAGTACCTTTTCCCCTCCTTCTGCACTGACCTTGGCGTCTGCAGAGTTGTTCCTCTCACATACTCTCAACTCCTCTGGCCCCACTTACCTCTGTGCAATAACTTGTTTCCTTTCTTAAGTATGTTATCCTAAAGGTTTTACTATCACCACTGATTGGCTCAGCCTTGCCACTGGAGCTCGGCAGGACATGGGGAAGCTTCTAGCAGCTTCTCACAGAAGCCACCCCTGTATCCCCCCCACTGCCAAAACCTGGCCATGCAAAACCACTACACTGTTGTAAAAATCTCTCTCTATCCTTCAACATTCCTTTTGAAGTAGTTTGTTTTGCTTAGCGAAGACATAACTTTCCTGGCAGAACAGCGAAACTTCAGCATGTTAACAGGACAAGGTTTTCCCCCTCCCTTTGCAGTAATCTAACAGAACTTCAAAGTAAGCTATTTTAACAAATCATACGTAAGTATGACTTAGGCAGATGTGCTCAAAGTTGTAATTATTCAACAATGCACTTGAAAAACATTACAAACTGTATTCCCATTAACAGCAACTCCAACAGCTTCCAGAACCAAGGCATTAGTCAGCTGCTGCTCTCTAGCCTTCAACAGCAGCAGAACCAACTGCTTAACATAAACAGATGCTGGAGATCTTTGTCCCACTGTACAAGCTGTGCTCTTTAGGACTTAATTCCAGTAGATAGGTAATGTTTGCATTATAATGCAGAACAACTTTAATACTTCCACTGCACAGAGTCCTAACACAAAAATATGAGAGGGATGCACAGCAGGAAGGACAGAGCTACCACCAGTGCACAGCCTCAACATGCCTGAACAGCTCAGGCTCACCTGCACTTCTGCCCTTTGGGAGTATCAGCAGATCACATGTAGTCAAATCTGTAGTATAATAAATTGCCTTTCTCTCAGCTAAATTACACAGGGTCCATTTGACCACACAAACCTTTCTGCTTCACTGTGATAAAATCACATTCACCTTGTAGATGGCTCCTTTATCCCATATCCAGGCCATGCAAAGCACTGGATTGAACCCCACAGGCCAACAGCAATTAAACAGGGAGGGAACCACTACAGCTGCATCCAAGATGGGCTGCAGGTTTCTGCTGTTGCTGTTTTGGGTTGAGGTTTTTTGTGAGGTTGGTTGGGTTGTTGTGTTTGCTTTTGATTGTTGTTATTTGGCATTTTGGGTATGTTGGTGTGGATTTCTTCCCTGGTGACTTGTTTATTATTAAATTATCTGATGAAGTTTGATCATATATTACCTTCTCATTACTTTAATCTTCATACAATTCCTGTGGGTTGATTACTGACCTAGAACTTCAAAATCCTTTTGCATGAAAACTGACCTTCCCTTTGGCTTAACCCCCCTATCTGCAGTCACATCAAACTTCTCATGGTCCTGCATTTTTATTTTCCTTTACACACAACTAAAAATAAATCTTTACCAACTTAAATTATTTTTAAGTTTGTAATGAATTAAAATGTAGATCAGGAAAAAAAAAGACATAAAAAGTTGCCTTTATTCTTAAGCATTTGCCACTAGGCACTTAATAAAGCCACAGATTACTTTTAAAATATTCATTACACAGACCAAAAGCTTTATCAAGTGTCTAATAAAAATGCTACGAAATAAAAATTCTGAGTCTTAATCACATGGAAAATATTCAGCGCTGTAAAAAGAATACAATATGAAAAACAAAGCTATAAATGTAGAAATATATGCTTTTGGTCCTCTATAATTGGAAAATAAGGTGATATTTTCATGTTTATAATTTTATGATGTCTCACTGGAATGGGAACACTATTCCTATTCCTTTGCCAAGGAGCCAGATTAACCACAATAGTCATTACTTGAGACTATATTTTCCAACTTAATTTGAGGTGCTGCAACTTAATCAACATGAAACAAGGAAAATAAGAAACACAGCTGTGACTTTTTAAAATGACCTATTTCTTTGATGAACGGCTTAGTTCACAGGCAAAATTTGCATGTAGAATGTTACTTAAAGAATCTGAGTGTATTCTACAACACTTGGCAGCAACACACACTGTTTCCAATATGGTTACAACACAATTAGTCCTTAGCTGTCAAATCACAGCTGCTACTTCAATATCAGTGGCACCACACAAACTGGTGAGCGTGTTATTCTTGACTCCCTCAGATCTGCAGAGCACAGAGAGTATAAGAAAGATTAACAGCTACAAAAGTTATCTTGTTTAGGCCTTGAGAGCCTGAGGTACCTGCTAAGGTCTAAGAACAGGCTGACATTAATGTGATGACTGCTTTGAAGAAGGAATGGTCAACTTTCCTGCAACAGCAACATCCCAGCACACTCCCCATGGGCTGGAAAAGAAGTGGAACAATACCGCAGTGGATTTCCACTATCAGTTACCTCTGTCTACCAACATTTGGAAGGAAACAAGGAAGGAGAGGAAGGAAAACATTGTTTATAAGGTTACAATTGGAAATTTGAAGTGGTGGCAATACGATGAAGCTATTTGTCTATGTAAAGTAAGTCAGAAATTAAACACTGGACAAATTCACAATCCTGCAGGTAACTAAAAAAACTTTAAAAATTACTTTTAATGAAGAACATGAGAATTATGCATCCCTTCCCTACTGGTCAAAAAAGGGCCCCTTATGCTACAGAACCTTCTTGCCTCCCAAATTATTTCCTGCCAGAAACCAGTACTCCAACAGCTTTACAGCTGAGGAAAACAGCACATTAGCTTTTTGTTTTAGAGGAATTCTAACAGAAATCAGCCTTCTTTAGTCTGGCACAAATACATTGGAATGAATCAGTATTTTCTCCCAGTGCTCTGCTAACTTCCTTCAGTTATAAGACCCTAAGGAAGGAACCTTCTGATTTCATTCTACCTATCTGGACACACAGGCTAATTCTAAAGACAGAGAGCAAGACACGCCACACGGCAAGGAATTCTGTCTTTTTAAATTCCTTTAAAGAAATCTACCGTTTCTTTTCCTGTATCATTCTTAAACTTAAAAAGAAAGAAACATAGTTTATGAAGGTGGCAGAGTAAAGTTGTGCTGGTTTTCTTCTCATACTAATTTTGTACATTTTTAGGAAAAAGCAAAGCCGTGTCCAGGGGCTGAGTAACACCCAATGTATTACAGAAGGGAAATGCCTCAGTAATCAAACGGGACATTTTTCAAACACTACATTGCTTCTGGCATCACAGTAGTCACTCTGTGTCTCAAAGAAAAAAGAACAGTGATTTCAAATGCTTAAGGGCAGTTTCTATATTAAAGCTTTAGTTCAGATTAGAAATGTGATTTTGAAGCAAATTCACTCATCATCCCCATTTACTGCTCCTTGGTTGGTATGACAGAGCTGCCTTGGAGCTTATTACTTGAATTCCTTTTGGGCAAGATTAAAGCAGATGTGCTCCAGCTAATAACTGCCATTCTGTCCAAAGGACCAGGCATGAGCAAGTGTGAAATAAAACTCTCCAAGAAAGCATGCAAAGGTGAACACTGGGCCCTCAACACCAACACACAGGTGTTTCATACCCTGTAGATCTGATCCCTTCCCTTTATAGCACACCACTTACTAATGTAGATGTAGCCTAAAGCATGCAATGGAACCCTCAGCTCTTCCTACAGGGCCCACCTTTCAAGACAGAAGCCTGTGGTCATCAAACTTCTGCTGCAGCAAACCTATAATGATGCTCTAAGTACTTTTGTCCAAACCAACTCAGCGCAGACATTCAAGAACAAATTCATTTAAGAAACTAACTACTATTTCCTTATGAAATATAATCATTAGATCTGACATGGAAATAAGAAGCACAAAGAACAATTCCTTGAATGTCAACCCAGAAGAGCAGCAGCCCATAGAAAGGGTGTGGGCAATGCTTTCTGCAAGAAGCTGAAAAATAGTGTTTTCTTCCCTAGGCAGTAACAGGTTGCTTGTCGTATGCAGATTGTTTGAGACAGATGTCAAAATGGAGGGAGAAAAAAAGAAACGTCACCTCAAGCAGGGTAAATGTCAGTCCAATCCATCTTTTTCTTGTCTGTCTCTGCCAAAGGGTGAGCCATGCAGAGTGAATAACAAACCCCCAGCACACATCAAAACAAACCCTGTGCTCTCTGTTGTAGCTGTACAGTCAGGCTATGAACTTGGCATCAGTCACAGTCGTTCCCTCAGCCTTTTGTACTGCTCTTCTTCTCCTGAGGGGTATTCACAAACAAAAGCTGGATATGGAATTTATTAATGAAAGGCATTATGTCACTGCAGCACACAGCCAAAGAGCTGAGAGTCCCTTGTTTCGCTGACTCAACAGGCTCCTGGAGGTCAACACAACAAAACATCTGCTAAGTATGTAGGGCTGGAGGCCCCCAGAGCAGCACACACTCCTGCTTACCCACTGCACAAACAGGAAAATCCCTGCACAGAAAAACATGCTCCCCCTGCTACATTTATCAACCTCTAACAGCTATAACTAGATTCATTCTCTATAAAATTTTGCATTACATTTCTATCTGCTGAAACCAAAAAGGAGAGTTAAACAACTTCATTATTAGAGACCTGTTAGCAACCTTTTCCAATTTTTGAGTTAACTTTTCTGGTACTTTTTAAAAAGTATTCAATGTGATAGAAATATCCTTCCTGATGTCTTTAAAAAAGAAAACCTTTTCCACCATAAATGGTCCTTCTACCGAACTTTAATACACCTCCAGCAGAAGAAGAAAAATTCAGAACGCATAGTAACAAGATCTCTTCACCTCATCTGAATCCAAGTGACCTAACTAGGGAGAAACAAAGCTGTCATATGTAAGAATCTTCAGTGAAAAAGTTCTCTCTGTAACTGATTAGAAACTGCTAAAATAATGAAGTAGGCTGGGAGTGGTCTCCCTCCTCTGCACCTTTTTCGAATAATTTGTTCTTGGAAAACCATGAGGAAAATTTTACACTTGGTAAACATGTGTGATATATTTTTACACTAGGTTTTCACTCTGACCTCACACAGCCACTGGCATTGGATAACTGCCCCCATGCCATTACAATCTACATACAGTAACCACTCTGTATGCTCAGGCTTCAGTAGCTAACTCTGTAATTACCCCAGTCAACAGGAACAAAATCACAAGTGTTGAAGAAAGCTCTTTTCTCTTTGATAAAATTCACCTGGCTTCCCAGTTGCTAACTACTGTACAGCAGGCAGATGCAAAAACGCAGAGGTCTTTGGGAAGAACTACGTTGCACTGAATGGTATCTACCACTACATTGCTCTTACAAGAGTAAAAACCACTTCATGAACTCAACACACTAACTTGTAATGCAAGAAACATCTCCAACACACACAGATCCAAATGGCTGAAGTACTACAGTGATATACTAAGGTTACCACTTATTTGGAGGTGCCATAATCAGATACATCCTCCTTTCCTCACAAACACTGCTGTAAGCAAAGAACTGCTAGACTCTTCTACTCAGACTGCCTTCTTAAACACCTTTCACCTACATGACCAGTTTAATTTACTGTTGCTTTTCTCTCCATATGGAGATGCTGAGAACCTCATCAACCTCCCAGAGCAGGACTCCAGCCTAACACTCACCTTCCTTCCTTTAGTTCTTAGAATGAGAACAAGCATAATTGCAAACCCTCGTGATTAGAAACCAAGTGATCTATCCACCAAGGAGACACAACAGTACACTGTCAAAAGCTTTTCCTCTTTTGCTAGATTCAAAAACAAGCTTGTTTGGGACACTAAACTGCCAAAATCCAAAAAATGAAGAGGAGCAGTTACTTGAAATACTCTGACATTGAATTTCACCTCCTGCAAGTACTAGAAGTAGAGAGTTTCAGGGGCTGTTACTCACTTTCACCACTTAGGACAGTTAAAGCTTGCAATAATTGCCCTTTTTCTAGACAGGAATAAACTGACAGGATGTTTCCAGGGCATGGAGATTACAGTGCAGGACCACCAGAAGAGACAGTGGCTGCACAAGGAGAAAACACACCTATTTCTGAATTTTCCTGCTTACAAGTCACCTCATGCAGGACTCTAGCAGGAACAAAGACAACATTCTCCACCACCCTTTCCCTAGGGGCATGGGGATATTTCTGAAGTTTCCAGTAAATAAGATGCTCTATCTTTGCTTGTTACATTCAGTTAAGTAGTTCTGCACACAGCAACTTCTCCCAAGCCATTTAATAGAGCAGTCTTATCGGCAAGAGCCAGCTTTGGCTTTGGAAGGAAAATAATCAGGTTATATTCACTCACTTCAAACGTACCCCCTTTAATATGAAAAGTATTGACTTGATGTGTGTGCGTAGAAAAGGGTTTCACAAACACAACTGTGCTCATGGATCTGTGTATTGTATAATCATTTCACATGTATTTACTTTAATGCTGAGAAGAACTCTAGACAGTAGAGTGCTCTTTTAAAAAAGAATTTTGTCTATCAAAACCAAAATGGAACCATATCAGTGTTTGTGCAGGGAAAATTTCTCCAAGTAATGTTCACTTAGGCAATATTTCCTCTGTAAGTAAGAAATTCACACCTTAACCACTCCATATTTTGCAATTAATTGCTCAGAGAAATGCTCCTACCACAGAGACCATTGTATCAGGTGTTCATCTTGTACATTCCTGTCTTCAACCACACAGCACAG